>NW_022639648.1:243650-250309 GCF_010583005.1 Odontomachus brunneus
CCGGCTTGGAAGTCATCACGTGGCCCATCACTCGATGACGACCTGGGGGGGCCTGGGACCACAACCCCCCCATGCCGGCGCGACGTTACCGACCCGTCCCAGGTAACTATTCTCCTTGACAAGCCCATGATTATATAATTGAAGGGTATGTCGGGACCCCTCAACCCGGCGGCCCTTCAGGCACGCTGCCTCATGAGAGGCGATAAGAGGAAAAACAACAAGAACAAGTGGAGGAAGAAAGAATAGAAGAAGAAGAGGGTCGCAGTGGGGGATGGTCAGAGCCATGCCTATACCGCACTGCTCCCCTTCGAACCTGAAAAAGAAAAATGCCCCCGGTTCCGTCGACCCTGCCGCGGAGAGCGGAGGGGCGCAGGGCCCGGTAGGTTGCCGTAGCGGCCCCTACCTCTCCTCCCTGCATTAAGGATGCAGCGAAGGAAGGCGGAATGCGATAGGCCGCCAAGGGTGGGAGAGAAGGGAAGACGTTTGGAGAATTTAGGTTAGCGCCGCTAGCGCCATGGCGGTCCCGCCCAGGTTCGACGGCCGCGGCGCCGAGCCAATTACGTGCTCGCGGCAAGCTGTGCTTTCTACTGGACCTCAAAGAGAAAGATACCTCCGGTTCCGTCGCCCCTTCCGCCGAAGCGGAGGGGCGCAGGGCCCGGTAGGTTGTTACGGCAGCCCATGCCCCCCTTCTCTGCATCACGGATGCAACGAGGCGGGGCGGAGAGCCACCTAGGGTGAGGGAAAAAGGATATAGGTGGTTTGGGTTATTCGCCGCTAGCGCCATGGCGGTCCCATGCAGGGCCGACGGCCGCGGCGCCGAGCCAATTATGTGCTCGCGACAATGCTGTGTAGATCTCCTGCACCTGAAAATAAGGGAGCCCCCGGTTCCGTCGACCCTGCCGCCGAAGCGGAGGGACGCAGGGCCCGGTAGGCTGCGAGGCAGCCCCTGTTTCCTCCCCTACATCATCGATGCGGCAGGGGGAGACGGAGGGTGATGGACTGCTCAAATGAGGGATACCTCTCCGGGAGGTGTAGGGAAGGAAGAAAGAGGGGGAAGGGTAGCGACGCGGCTGGGCGGCACCTTTTCCGGTCCCAGTACCCTGCCCAACTAGGCTGTCTGCACGGTTTCGTACCGCTCGAGCCGCTCAGGTACCGGTCCTTCCAAGGCGTCGCCCTGTCCCGCTCCCGCTGTGGAGAGAAGGAAGCGACACGGCCGGGAGGCACTCCTACTCGCCCCAGTGCTCAGACAGTGTGGACTGTCTCTGCGGATTTCATACCGCTCGAGTCCTCCGGACACCGGGGTTCGCGGGGGGCGCCACCGTTCCCGCTACCGCTGGGAAAAGCCCGTCCTTTCTTGGCCCAACGACTCACCATGGACTGGGCACGTGGACGGAGGGAAAAGTCCGCCCTTTGGGGCGCACGGACAGCCAGGGCCCCGTCGGCCGTCTGGACGTGGCGCGGCGTCCAGACGTTGCCCGACTCTCACCACGCGGAGGTGGGGTTGGGTAATGGGAGCAGCGGGGGATGCTCGAGGCATGCCTAGACCGCGCCGCTCCCTTTGAGAGTCCCCTCTTTCCTGCAGGTGACTTGGTCTTGCCCCAGGAGGGGAGGTCTTCTCTTTCCCCTCCGTCGGCTGGGGACGGGTCGTTTCCGGTTTCCGCCCCGCCCTCCTCCCCATCACCTTGTTCCAGCCGTCCGATGGAAGCGGCTGGAAGGAGAAGCGGGTCGTGACCGCCTCTCCACTCTTCGGCTTTTCCGCCTCTTGAGTGGAGGCAATGATCCCTCCCTTCGTGCCTCTCTTCTGGCTTACGGGGGCCCTTTGACCACCCTCAGGGCCCGTCTGGGCGTTCTTCTGGCCCTCTGCTCGGGTAGCTCCCGGGGTTGGGAGGACCTGGGGCACTGTTCCCTCCTTCCCCTTCTTTGCCTTCTTCTTCTTCCTTCTCTTTTTCTTCTGGTCCTTATGGACCCCCTCTCCAGAGAACTCTTCCGGAGTCCGGGTGGGTCCTGTCTTCTCCTCTTGTCGGCTCCTGAGGGAGGAGGAGGGGCGGTGACGTTCCTCTGCCTCTACCTTCATGGCTGGATCTGCCCTCTCACTCGTTCCCTTCGTGGCCTCGGAAGGTAAGGGGGGATGGATGCCCATGCGAGCCAGGAGTCTGGGGATTAGAGTTTCCAGGCTCGCCTCTAGCCCCCCATCGGACGGATTAGCGGAAAAAGGTTCCGCCACTCTTGGGGGCTCAATGATGGACGAGACCCCCTTGAGCGGAGGCCTGACCACCGAGGATGGTCTCCCCGGGCTGCGGGCGGCAAGAGGGGTCAGGAAGGGGATCCGGAAAGACGATGATTGCCCCCGAGCACTTTCCCCCTCTGATTCCGTCTCCTCAATTATTGCCGGCCGCGTCACCGACTTCCTCGGACGGGACGAGGGCTGAGGGCTCGGTGCCCGCGCCACGACCGCTTTGTCCGCCTGCAATTTTAGAATTTAAGCCTTAAGGCCCTCATTCTCGGTCTTACAGCTGGCATTCTCCGCTCTGAGGTAAGCTCTCTCCTGAGTTGACGGACCTCCTCCCGGAGGTCCTCCCATTTCGGCGCCGTCACTACTTGGCCCGACTGCTGCGAGCGCAGGCTGAGTGCCGCACCTGCCGCCGAAATCAGCACCGACGCATCCCACAGAGCCCCAACCGTGGTGCTCTTGAAGTTCGAGCAGCCTTGGGCTAATCTGCGCAGCACAGCCACCTGTTCAATGACTATGGCTCCCAGTCCCGCCGGAGAGGTCTCCTTGAACCCTTCGAGGAGTTCAGCCTCCTCGATACGGGCCTTTCTCATCCTCGGCGTGAATCTCACCGCCGTGGAGGGATCCAGGGCCAGGTCCTCGTCCTTGCCTTGTTTCTTTTTCTTGGCGATGTCCTTTTTCGCCCGCAACGCCACTGCCGTGAAGCACCTTTCGTGCGAAAGATCCTTCGGGGGGTGCCTTCTACCATCCTTCTTTCTACTCCTCATAATTCTCCCATTCTCCTCACCCCTGAACTCCGAGGAGGAGCTCGGATCCGAGGACTCGTCTACTCGCGATCAGGGGACAAGGTAGGGGAGGAGATGATCCTCTTCTTCTTCGCCCTGCTCGGGCGGTCGGCTTTGCTCCTCAACAGGCCAGGAGGATCCATCGCCCTCGCCCCTGAATCTGCTGCCGGCTTACCTTTTCCTCCGCCATGTTCGGAGTCCTCGCCAGACTCCTCCTTTCCGCGCAGCCTCAGGGGAGTGGCGCTTCGGATGAACACACCCGCCACATATGAACCCGTCTGGGCTGGTGATGGCCCAGCAGAGTCCACCGCACTTTCAGGGCGGTTCAACGTCCCGAAGTGTTCCTCCCTAGCCACTAATGGCCACTAATGGCCTCGACTGTCTTCTCCATGGTCTCAGCCATAAGAGCCCTCCTCTCCGAGCTGGTAGTCGGCTCGGCAATGGGCACATTGCGCCCTCTAAGTATAGAGGCAAAAGCCTCCGCCTCCTCCTCTCCCTCACCTTCCCTTACTTGTTTAATTTTTAAAAAAGGCAACATCATTTTTTGGTTGCTCACCTCTTGTGACCCGTAGGCGTACAGGGTGAGCTCTAAACCTGGGAGAAACTAGTTATCCTCCAGTCAATGCCCCCTCGACTGGAGTCGGGCGATTTATACACCCGGGGTTCGCCAGGTGCCCCGGGGTGGACCGCTAGTAACCGACTAACCCGCTGGCTATCCATCTCCTCGCCGCAGCCCAGAAACTTGAGATCGGAGGGTTTTTTTTATAGAGGTCCCTATCCTCGCGGTCCAGGCGGTTAAGCCAAGGCCCTCGTTCCCCCGGAGATCGTCATAGACATGACATAACGATGACGTCGGACCGCTGTAGGGGTCTTGGCAAATGCTACGCAGACCCATACTCCCCGTGCGCAGCTGCCCACACGGGGGGGAATAATTACCTGCTAATAAATAATATTATAAGCCCTACAAGTAATACGCTTCTTGTTATTTTGCTCTTCCCGTTGTATCTGGCCAGAAACTGTAAACGCCTGTAATTTTTTTTTAAAGTGAGGAAATACCTATACGGCCACCGATTCGGAAGCGAACGAGGATAATGTGAGACTCGCACTCACTAAAAGCCCACTGTCCATTGCGCCATATTTGACGGTATCCGGCATCGACGACCTAAGGATACTCGTCAATATCTCGTTAGAGCATGTTATAATTTTATCTGTAATTCGTAACAAAAAAAAAGTAAGCTTACTCACGGGTTATCTCTGAGATGTGTTATGTCATGAGATATAAATGACATTGAAAATAACAATTTAAAATTAAATTAAAATTGAAATCTACGGGAAAAGTATTAATTACGACAATTACAGCAACAATTAAATTTACTATCATTGTATAAGTGTACGATATATACATCTCAATTTATCTGAATGTTATTGTTAAATGTCGTTGGTAGCTTCCGTGTCGGCTATGTCGCCGAGCTCCTCGTCGTCCCACAAATTCTCATTGTTCGTTCCAGTGGGATTTCTTCGGCGCCTACTTATCCTCATCCGGTTCCTCTCTTTCATAACGCGCAAGGACTCTTGCATCTGCCGTTGAAACTCGGATCTTTCAAAATTGTTGTTCTTGCATACTCCATCTGCGAAATAAGCAGATTTCTTTAAAGAACATGAACTACTCGCTCTCTCTCTCTCTCTGTCTCTAAAGACTGATAAAATTTCTTACCATATATAGCCTTAACGAGCCGGATATTGAAAAGTGGTCATTGTCCTTCCTCGCGGCCAAACCAGGTGTATGACTTTGCCACAGAGACATCTAAAGCCTTTTTGAGGCAAAGGCCGACGTCTTCCTTCAAATTAAAGTCGCTGATGTAATGAAAATAATTTACCTAAAACAAGCAGCACATTATATACGTATATATCTTTGTTTTACAGCAAAAATAATTTATGTTATTTATATCAGTATAATATCTTACTGTCGCTTCTTCAAATTCCTGCATCTATTGGAAGTTTGTTACTAGTAATACATCTGGCTTGTGAGCTCCAGTCTGTCGATCCTGCACTTTAATATTTTCTGCATTACTCCAGTCATATTCCTGAAAGGAAACAAGACAATATTGTCTTCAGACTAGCACGTATTAATGTTTATGGTACATGACACTTACTCACTGAAATATATATTACCTGGAACGCGCGCTGCCTCTTGAGGCGTGCGGGATAAGAGGTTCCTCGTTTCCTCTCCTATCTTTGTCTGGTTCATAGGATAGACGAGAGTGGGGAGAATGTGATACAATCTAAGTTAAAAGTTAGAGATAATATGAAAAGCAGTGACCACTGAATGACAATGACTTCAGCTTATAAATGAAAGTTTAAGATATAAAAAAAATATATATATAGGGTGTCCCGCATAAGGCATGCCAAAAGAAAAATATAAGTAAAACAGATAAAACTGAACAAAAATTGTAGAGGTCATTTTTCAAACAACCACGTAAAATTTAAAGATATTAATAAAAATAGTTGGACAAATTAGAGCGCGCGACGCGATGAGCGGGACATACGGCTCGCCGTGGCCGGCGAAGAAAATGGACGATTGCTCGCGGGTCAATTTCATAGGCCACAAAAGTGGGCCGTTCGCTAGCATATGGAAATGGAAAGCTCCGTATATGCGTTCGTGTACGTGTGCGCTCTGAACGTCGGGCGACGAGTAACAGAAGGAGGTAGATATATGACGTTCCATCTCTTTCTCTCGTGCACGCGTTATTCTTTTCACAGGGACCGTCACGGCAGCGATGCTGGGCACGCGGCTTCTATGTACAGAAAGAAGAGCCAAGTACGCTTAGCGCTTGAACTGTCAACATACATGTATAATGTACGCGCATGCATGGCTGCTTCTTGTGTATGTGCACTGTTAAATCCGTAATGTCAAATTAATATATTTGAGTAATTTAACTATTCCTATAAGTATTAACTATTCCTATTTGAGTATTTTAACTATTCCTATAAGTTGCCACTGCTCCTACTAAATATGTCGTTAATTTAACTAAGATAAGTAAGATAATGGAGTTAAATAATTTAACTTAAACACAATGTTTTGTGTTAAAATAGTAAATTTCGATACACATGATAATTAAAAGTAACTAAATATTATTGAAGTCAAGAAACTGATTTAAATTAGACTCTCAAATATTAAACAGTGTACGGGCCGCGTCTCCTGTTTGGCATCACATCGTGACCATCGCTGATTCGCCCGAGCGAGAGAAGAAGAGAGAACGTCATACGTCTGTCTCCTTGTATTACCTGTTGCCCGACGTTCCGATCACACACGTATTCGGATGCACATATGGAGCGATGTCTTTCACTATGTTATCAAACGACCGAAGTCTCTGCGTTTTAAGCCTGTTCATTTAAACACAAATTCTCGCATTACATTATCAGCTGCTTGCAATATCCGACAGCGACATACGACGTAGAACCAGAGCTGGGAAATCTTGCCTGGGCGCACTGGCGTTTTACTCCTTCCACTTCTCACACAGAGACGCTTCTGTCCGTCCGTGAGACTACGCGCGCTCGGCCGAGTTCGGCGCACCGAGCGAGAGAGAGAATGTCATTCCCTCGCTCGGTGCGCCGAACTCGGCCGAGGGAACGTAGTCACACAG
>NW_022639648.1:250319-251810 GCF_010583005.1 Odontomachus brunneus
TATCAGCTGCTTGCAATATCCGACAGCGACATACGACGTAGAATCAGAGCTGGGAAATCTTGCCTGGGAGCACTGGCGTTTTACTCCTTTCACTTCTCACACAGAGACGCTTCTGTCCGTCCGTGTGACTACGCGCGCTCGGCCGAGTTTGGCGCACCGAGCGAGAGAGAGAATGTCATTCCCTCGCTCGGTTCGCCGAACTCGGCCGAGGGAGCGTAGTCACACAGACAAACAAAAGTATCTCGATATGAGAAATGGAAGGAGTAAACGTCAGTGCGTCCGGGAAAGATTTTCCAGCTCTGAGTAGAACAGGCTTTAGCAGTGAATTTCGGATAGCAATCGAAGACGGAGCAATCTGACGCGTGAACGCCGATTGTTTGCAGCGTGCCGCTTGCGTGTCGCCACCACGCGTCGTACGCGTGTGCCACCGAGAAATAAATATCTCGCGTTTCTTCCCTTTAGAAATAATTTTAATTATAATTCAGTGTTATCTTTTCCACACCACGTGGCGGTAGATAACATGGCGCGTTTTTTTTTAAGTGGTGTCCCCAGTAGGCCTAATCCACTGTTACAAATTAATGTAACAATTGTTCGAAGTGCCGTCCTCCCTCCCGTATACAAAGTTCGGCTCTTCGTACAATATTGCGCGTCGCACGATGTGCCCTCCAGCCATACCGTATGTGATAACCATATCAGTATATTCATGTATGGTAAATTTGGCTATTGTGTTTGGATAAACAGCACGAGTTGCTCATACTGAACTGTATCGTGCACTGAAGCTGTGGGTCCTGACATAAGCAATTAACGATCGACGAAGATTGTTTTATTTCTCGCGTTACTTTCGTTGTTATCGCGACGTGGATCACTCGAAAAAATTTACGTGCCACCGAACGCCTTTACGCGGAACGATTTCCCGAGCGTGAACGACATCCTTCGCGCTGTGTCATTCAGCGGTGTGTTGACCGCTTGAGGGAAACCGGAGTTCTCCTGCCGACTATACGACCCGCTGGAAGGATACGGTATCGCCACGTCCATTATGAAGAGAGGATTTTACAAGAATTCGAAAGAAATCCTGGAAACAGCGTGCGTTGTGTAGCTGCTGCACTACGTCTATCACGACGACTGGTGCATCGTATGCTACGGGAGAATGGATTGCGCCCGTTTAATCATCAACGGGTACAACAGTTACTCCCTGACGACGAACAACGGCGCGTCTTCTTTTGTGAAGGTATTTCTGTAATATTTATTTGTTACTTATTTGACTATGTTGAATATGTTTCTATTAATCATCCTTTAATATACGTAGGTCTCCTCGCGCAGTATCGGCGGAATATTTCTTTCCCCGATCGCATCCTGTGGACGGACGAGGCCACCTTCACACCGAACGGCATATTTAATTCGCGGAATTTCCTGCTTTGGCAGGAAGAAAATCCGTACGCCGTTCGAGAAGGCGCTTTTCAATATCGTTGGGCCATTAACGTATGGGCCGGA
>NW_022639648.1:251820-253976 GCF_010583005.1 Odontomachus brunneus
GGCATATTTAATTCGCGGAATTTCCTGCTTTGGCAGGAAGAAAATCCGTACGCCATTCGAGAAGACGCTTTTCAATATCGTTGGGCCATTAACGTATGGGCCGGAGTAACAGCGAACCGAGTGGTAAGTAGTCGTTTTATTGAAACAGTTATTTTTTCTGCAGCAGTTTCGTAACGTTCCCATTTACAATTTTCAGATCGGTCCGTATTTTCTCCCGTCACGGCTCAATGTAACAGTGGATTAGGCCTACTGGGGACACCACTTAAAAAAAAACGCGCCATGTTATCTACCGCCAGGTGATGTGGAAAAGATAGCACTGAATTATAATTAAAATTATTTCTAAAGGGAAGAAACGCGAGATATTTATTTCTCAGTGGCACACGCGTACGACGCGTGGCGGCGACACGCAATGGCGAAATTTACGCGGACTTCATAGATAATCAACTCCCAGTGCTCCTCGAAGATGTCCCTCTCCACGCACGGGCAGAGTTGATTTTCCAGCAAGATGGAGCTCCTGCGCATTTTAGTCGGCGAGTGCGTAATTTTTTAGACGCGCGTTTTCCGGAATGGTGGATGGGTCGAGGTGACCCAATCATCTGGCCGGCACGGTCGCCTGATCTTAACATGCTCGATTATTTCTTATGTGGCTACGTTAGAGATTTGATCGAACATCGGCGTGATGGTACAGAGAATGAAGTACGTGAAGCTATTGTTGCGGCCTTCAATACCATCACGCCGGAAATGGCACATCGTGCGACGCGCAATATTGTACGAAGAGCCGAACTTTGTATACGGGAGGGAGGACGGCACTTCGAACAATTGTTACATTAATTTGTAACAGTGGATTAGGCCTACTGGGGATACCACTTAAAAAAAAACGCGCCATGCTATCTACCGCCAGGTGGTGTGGAAAAGATAACACTGAATTATAATTAAAATTATTTCTAAAGGGAAGAAACGCGAGATATTTATTTCTCGATGGCACACGCGTACGACGCGTGGCGGCGACACGCAAGCGGCACGCTGCAAACAATCGGCGTTCACGCGTCAGATTGCTCCGTCTTCGACTGCTATCCGAAATTCACTGCTAAAGCCTGTTCTACTTAGAGCTGGAAAATCTTGCCCGGACGCACTGACGTTTACTCCTTCCATTTCTCATATCGAGATACTTTTGTTTGTCTGTGTGACTACGCTCCCTCGGCCGAGTTCGGCACACCGAGCGAGGGAATAACATTCTCTCTCTCGCTCGGTGCGCCGAACTCGGCCGAGCGCGCGTAGTCACACGGACGGACAGAAGCGTCTCTGTGTGAGAAGTGAAAGGAGTAAAACGCCAGTGCGCCCAGGCAAGATTTCCTAGCTCTGGTTCTACGTCGTATGTCGCTGTCGGATATTGCAAGCAGCTGATAATGTAATACGAGAATTTGTGTTTAAATGAACAGGCTTAAAACGCAGAGACTTCGATCGTTTGATAACATAGTGAAAGACATCGCTCCATATGTGCATCCGAATACGTGTGTGATCAGAACGTCGGGCAACAGGTAATACAAGGAGACAGACGTATGACGTTCTGTCTTCTTCTCTCGCTCGGGCGAATCAGCGATGGTCACGGTGTGATGCCAAACAGGAGACGCGGCCCGTACACTGTTTAATATTTGAGAGTCTAATTTAAATCAGTTTCTTGACTTCAATAATATTTAGTTACTTTTAATTATCATGTGTATCGAAATTTACTATTTTAACACAAAACATTGTGTTTAAGTTAAATTATTTAACTCCATTATCTTACTTATCTTAGTTAAATTAACGACATATTTAGTAGGAGCAGTGGCAACTTATAGGAATAGTTAAAATACTCAAATAGGAATAGTTAATACTTATAGGAATAGTTAAATTACTCAAATACATTAATTTGACATTACAGATTTAGCAGTGCATGTACACAAGAAGCAGCCATGCATGCGCGTACATTATACATGTATGTTGACAGTTCAAGCGCTAAGCGTACTTGGCTCCTCTTTCTGTACGTAGAAGCCGCGTACCCAGCACAGTCACTGTGAAAAGAATAACGCGTGCACGAGAGAAAGAGATGGAACGTCATATATCTATCTCCTTCTGTTACTCGTCGCCCGACGTTCAGAGCGCACACGTACACGGAC
>NW_022639648.1:254073-261669 GCF_010583005.1 Odontomachus brunneus
CCATGCATGCGCGTACATTATACATGTATGTTGACAGTTCAAGCGCTAAGCGTACTTGGCTCCTCTTTCTGTACGTAGAAGCCGCGTACCCAGCACAGTCACTGTGAAAAGAATAACGCGTGCACGAGAGAAAGAGATGGAACGTCATATATCTACTTCCTTCTGTTATTCGTCGCCCGACGTTCAGAGCGCACACGTACACGGGCGCATATACGGAGCTTTCCATTTCCATATGCTAGCGAACGGCCCACCTCTCTGGCCTATGAAATTGACCCGCGAGCAATCGTCCATTTTCTTCGCCGGCCGCGGCGAGCCGTCGCGCGCTCTAATTTGTCCAACTATTTTTATTAATATCTCGAAATTTTACGTGGTTGTTTGAAAAATGACCTCTACAATTTTTGTTCAGTTTTATCTGTTCTACTTATATTTTTCTTTTGGCATGCCTTATGCGGGACACCCTGTATATTTATATATTTTTTTTTCTTAATCTTATTAATATTCACTTATTGACTTATTATTAAGAAAAACAAAGCAAAGATGGTTCCTAATTCGGATATTCAGCTTATGTTTAGAAATCAGCCGACTTAGCTATTGGTTCAGATTGTACTAGACAAAGACAGAGCGCTGTTCTAGACCTACAATTATGCTCTCTCTCATCCCGCAACACTCAAGAGGTAGCGCGCGTTCGAGGTAGTATATATTTGAGTGCACTTACTTCAATTCAGCTTCCATAGTTTGCGCTTGTTCTCTTCTTTGTCTATAAGTAAAAATGAAATTATTCTGATATATAAAATGTATATAGAAGGAGGCTTCACTCGCTTCGATATATTAGAAATTTAATTAACACGCACTTTTTATGAAGCGGACGAGGCGAATGGATGGATTGTATTCCTTTTCTAAAAAGTGCGTGTCAATCAAGTCGAATTTCGAACGAAGTCTATGGAAAATCTCGAATTTATCGAAGTTATCTCAAAATCTTGAAGTTGCTTTTCCGCGATGCTGATTGGCTGATCGTTGCGGCTACATTCGTGCCGCTTCCAGCTATCACACTGTGACTAAGTTTACACGGCAACTTAAAACCGGTTTAGTAACTACCGTAGTAAGTGAATTTTTAAATCTGATTGAAGTATATTTTTAGATCTAAAAAATATACCAATCGGATACAAGAGTTTACTAAATACGGTTGTTACTAAACCGATTTTAAGCTGTCGTGTAAACTTAATGACAGATCTGGCCTCTGATTCTTGAAAATATATCACATACGATATTTAGGAAAACTATAGTTCACTATAGTTTTCCTACTTATACTATAGCTTTACATATACTATACGTTACTATAGCTTTTCATTAAATATCGATACTATTCCTTTTCATTAAATATCATATGCGATATATTTTTGAGAATTAGAACCCAGGTTGTACGAGTATTGCGCACGTGAATTGTGTGTGCATGATTATTAAAATAACATTTTAAAAAGACCAAATGGTGCGCACGAAACGCGCGTTGTGTGGTGTTCTAATAACGTATTCGAGTGGCCGAATCGTTTCGAGAGCTATTAATGACGTCATAACCTATAGAGCACATACAGAACGTTGAAAAAACTTTGATGAGACGTTGCAATATTGAAAATAGAAGTATGAATGTTTTTTTTACATGGAATTTAGGTTGACTTTTTAAAATTTATTACAAGATATTGCTGCAATGTTGAATATATATTGAACAAAAAGTACAATTTTTGCAACAATATTTGAGGAGCATTGAAAATTATATTATTAATAATATTCAGGAAAAATTTATTATTATATAACAATAATAATAAAATAAGTTATTATTAAATTTTATTATATTAATATATATGTATTATACATATTATATTACAATATATCCATATTATATTACCATATAATCATATATATTTATACATATTATATTACCATAATGATATATATTTTTCTTATTATTTATAATAAGAAATTATATATGTAAAATTGAGATATGTTTAAGCAATTTTGCGCAAACCTGAATATTCTTTTATTTCATAATATTCTTTATTATATAGAATCTGACGCAAGCTGTATCAATAACAAAAAATACGTAAAAACATTAAACTGGAAGGAATGGTCGAAGTCATTTTGCAAATAACTACATAAACTTTAGAGATATTAAATAAAATAGATAGGCGAATCAACACGTGTATTTGCTAGGTACGTTATAATATACTGTGAACATTGTAAGTATACATTTTATAAGAATAAATTGTAAGAACATCGTTGGAGTCATTAGAATCACCGCGTGCCGCTCGATCAAGTTTAAGTAACGCAGTCAAGATGGGTGGGTGATCGGCATACCTCTTCGGATTCGAAATTATCGAGGGAGAATTCGCGAAAGTTTTAGAGTGTTTAACAATCTTCGGTTTCTAGCAGTTATAAGACATGAGAAAATTAGGAATTAGTTTTTTTTATGAAACAATAAGAATAAATAAGACGTTGAAATGTCAAGGAAAAATCAACAATCGCGGACATTTTTACATTATATCAAGGTTTGTGCAACATTGATTCAATGTTTCTCAATGTTGCTGCATTATTGACATTGTTGCAATTCAACATTCTTTCAATATTGATTCAACATTACTGTGTTGTATGGGAAGGCTCTACTAGCCAATCATAAAACTTATAAGTATTTGTTCGATCAATAAACGTAGGCTGATTAACCCGCGGTAGGTTAACCCAGAGCAACTTGAACACGCTATAATTGTATAAAATAGAAAGTATATGAGATACCTTATGTCAGCCTCCAGTCTATGAAAATGTTCCTCCATTCGATGTAACTACTGCTCCACTTTATGCAAGCGTTTCTCCATTCTCCTGTAATAAAAATAACAATTACTAATAGCTCCTAATATTAGGCACATAACTTTTAATTCCTTACATAATTACAAATAAATATATATGTGATACATATATCAAATATATATGTGTTACAGTATTCTTTTTATTAGTATCTACTTAACCATCTACCAAAATGATATTCTATATACGATAATTAGCATCAGGAAGCCCAACCGATTTCTAACAATCTTCTCATCGGATGATGGTCCACCACCGCAGAAGACGAGCAGCGCAGCATTTGCTACTGCTGTTTCTCACATGATCAACAAAGACATTAATGACATTCGAAGAATACTGAAGGAGGACGAGGATGAGACTTTATCATTTTATATTGACACATATACACTTGCACACAAATACACAGTCATATACAAATACTCACATACATACAAACCACCCATCATTTTCATATTATGCTCCACGTACACAAACACATATTTTGCACACCCCATATATACAGACGCACACTAACACACATCCAACACCCACTCCAGCACCATTTGCCCAACAACCAATACAAGCACAAAATTATTCGTTAAGTACTGAGAGTGGTCAAGTATTTTACATTACATTTTATTTTTGATTTGTGTTATCATAGTGGATATCCTGTGGAAATCTATATCGCCTACGCATACGGAAATGTACATCGCCTTGTCCTATATGTAGCCCACTGTGATGGCCTCTGTCCTCCTGTAGAGGGAATGTTTTTGGAACCTGTGATTGAGACAAAATGATATTAGTGTAAAATACTCAGTAACGACTGATGACGTCAAAGTCTGACTCAAAGTCTGTATACCATCGTTTAACGCCTCTTCCGAACGACGCCAGTAAAAATTTCAGGCAGATTTATCGAGTAGTTTTGTTTTGATAACTGTTGAAAATAGACAAGTTTGTCTTTGTTTGCAATCATGGAAAGAGAGCAATATCGGTCAGTAACTCGATTCCTTTTTTTGGATAGGAAGACGTGTGAGGAAACCAAAGTGAAGTTGCATGCCGTTTACCAGGTGTATACTGATGAAATGCGGATTTTTTAAAGGAAAAACACATTTTAATTTGAACTGAATGGTCAAAGCTACTTATTTGAAGTACGCGCCATTCGACGTTACAACTTTTTCTCATCTTTCTGGCAAAAGATGGATTCCGCGACAATAGAAACTTTCATCTTTCGAAGCAAACCATGAATCGACCCATTTTTCACTTCTTCGAAATTAGCGAAGTGCTGCTCAGCCAATCCGTGCGCCATCGACCGGAACAAGTAATAGTTCGAAGGAGCAATGTCCGGCGAATACGGTGGGTGAGGTAGCACATCCCAATTCAATTCTTTTAAAGTTTCCTTGAGAACTTTTGTGGTGTGGGCCAGCGCATGTAGCCATGTAGCCATTGTCATGTAGCAAAATCACTTTTCCATGTCTTTGGACCAATTTCGAACGTTTTCTGATAAATGCATGGTTCAAATTGATCATTTGTTGTCGGTAGCGAGCAGCATTAACTGTTTTACCAGATTTGAGAAGTTCATAATACGAGCGCCATTTAAAAAGTTTCCGGCCATTTTAAGAAAAACACATATTTCGAAGCAAAACAAAATTTATTTCTCGACGTAGTCTCCCTGCAACTCGATACATTTGGTACAACGTTTCTCCCATCCTTTTAAACCGTCAGAAAAAAATTGATTGTCTAAACCTGAAAAATATTGGTTTACAGCGTTTTCCACCTCAGCATTTGACTTATATTTTTTCCCCCGAGAAATTTTTTCAAATTTGGAAACAGGAAAAAGTCGCTGGGAGCTAGATCTGGCGAATAGGGTGGGTGCGGAAGTAATTCAAACTTGAATTCGTTCAATTTTGACATTGCGACCATGCACGTGTGAACCCGAGCGTTATCCTGGTAAAACAGGATTTTTTTTTTGGCCAAATGCGGACGTTTTTTCTTAATTGTGGCCTTCAATTTATCCAGCAATGCAGCGTAGTACTGTCCGTTGATTGTTTCACCCTTTGCAAGGTAATCGATGAGAATTATTCCACTGCTATCCCAAAAAACTGTCGCCATCACTTTTCCTGCAGAGAGAACGACCTTTGCCTTCTTCGGAGTTGGTTCCTCCACCGCAATCCACTGCTTTGACTGTTGTTTGGTCTCAGGCGTACGGTGGTATACCCAGGTTTCATCGACGGTTATCAGTCGCCGCAAAAATTCCGCTGGATTTTTTTGATACAGGCTAAGACACTCGCGCGACATGTCCATCCGTATGCGCTTTTGGTCGATCGTCAACAAGCGCGGCACCCAGCGCGCGGATAATTTTCTTATATCCAATTCTTGATGTAAAATCTTGTGCACCCGTTCAGATTATATCCCACAAGTCTCAGCAATATCCTTAACCGTCAATCGACGATCCGCAATCACAGTTTGATGCACTAAATCGACCATTTTGTCAGTTGTAGCGCTTTTCGAGCGCCCGGAACGTTCCTCGTCTAAAATGCTCGTACGACCACGTTTGTACTCGGCCACCCAATGTTTGACCGTTGTAAATGAAGGGGAGGCTTCACCGTATACAGAGTCTAACTCATCTTTTATTTCCTGAGTCTTTTTCTCTTTCAAATGAAGGAATTTTATCACTGCGCGATACTCAAGTTTCTCCATTGTTGACAGACAATGTCAGCTGACAACTTTGGAAGAGTTGCCATAGACAAAGGAATGATCAGAATGACTTCAACTTTTTACGGTTTACATATGTCAAGGCTATCTATCGGACGAAAGCAATTTTTTTCTTCAGTTATTTTATGTCGATGAGGCCGGAAACTTTTCAAATGGCCCTCGTAAACAACACCCTTTTGATCCCACCAAACACAGATCATTGTCTTCTTTCCGAAGCGATTTGGTCTTGCAGTCGATGTTGATGGTTGGCCTGGATCAACCCATGATTTTTTTCGTTTGGGGTTTTCGAAATATATCCATTTTTCATCACCTGTGACGATTCGATACAGAAAACTCTTCCATTGATGTCTTTTCAGCAGGAGTTCGCTGGTGACTTTTCGATTTTCCATCTGTCTTTCAGTCAAATCGTGTGGTACCCATTTTCCTTCTTTTTGAATCTTTCCCATCATGTGCAAACGCTTGCTAACACTTTTTTGAGTCACATTTAATACTTCCGCCAATTGTGATTGAGTTTGATTGGAGTCTTTGTCCAACAATGCTTGCAACACTGCATCTTCCAATTTTTTCGGTGGTTTTCTTTTAGCCTTGTCTTTCACATCAAAATCACCAGTTTTAAATCGATTGAACCAACATTCGCAAGTGTTTTGAGATGGTGTATGTTTGCCGTAAGCTTCTACAAGTATTCGATAAGTTTGAGCAGCAGTTTTCTTCAAAATGAAATAATGAATCAAAATCTCCCGCAAATGGTCTTTTTTGGTACGAAATTCGACATTTTCAAAGCAGAAAAAGACTATGATATAAGGTGTAGTAAAAAGAAATCCATTATTTTTCCAATAGATGGCTTTAGTAATGTGTATCTCGCGTTGTATAAGTGCGATCGGTTTACGCTAGATGGCGTTAGAAAGATAAAATTTCATACCAAAAAAACTTCTCAGACAGTTTTGTGATTGTTTGACTCAGTATTGTTTGAGCGCACGTCAAAGATGGACACCTGCAAAAAGAAAATACGCCATATTTTACAGTTTTTCTTCGATAAAGGCGAAAACGCAAGCCAGGCGGCTAAAAATGTAAATAGTATTTATGGTCCTGATACTGTAACAGCCAATCACGCGTAATTTTGGTTTCGTCGATTCCTTTTCGGTAATTTTGATGTCAAAGATGCATCACGCTCTGGAAGGCCAATTGTCGAAAATGTCGATAAAATAATGGAAATCGTCGAGTCCGACCGTCATGTAAGCACTGTTTCGATTGCCCAGGAGCTAAACATTGCACAAAAAACCGTTTGGAACCACTTGAATAAGGCTGGATACAAAAAGAAGCTCGATGTATGGGTGCCACACGAGTTAACGCAAAAAAACTTCATGGACCGAATTTCCATCTGCGAATCGTTGCTGAGTCGCAACAAAATAGACCAATTTTTGCAGCAGATGGTGACTGGTGATGAAAAGTAAGTCACTTACGACAACGTCAAGCGAAAACGGTCGTAGTCGAAACGCGGTGAGCCGGCGCAAACTGTGGCCAAGCCAGGATTGACGGTCAGAAAGGCTTTGCTGTGTGTTTGGTGGGATTGGCAGGGAATCATCCACTATGAGCTGCTCCCCTACGGCCAAACTCTTAATTCGGATCTGTACTGTCAACAATTGGACCATCTGAAGGAATCAATCGCCCAGAAGTGGCCAGCTTTGGCCAATAGAAGAGGAATTGTGTTCCATCAGAACAATGACAGGCCACACACATCGATAGTGACTCGCCAGAAGCTCCGGGAGCTTAGTTGGAAGGTTTTTATGCATCCACCTTATAGTCCGAACCTGGTACCAAGTGATTACTACCTGTTCGTGTCTATGGTGAATGATTCTGCTGGTGAAAAATTCGTCTCAAGAGAAACTTATGAAAATCGACTGTCCCAGTTTTTTGCCAATAGGGACAAGAGTTTCTATGAGAGAGGCATAATGGAATTACCTTCAAAATGGCAACAAGTTATCGAACAAAACGGTGCATATTTGACCTAAATCGGATCATTCTAACTATGCTAAATAAAGCCTTCAATTTCATGCAAAA
>NW_022639648.1:261679-279425 GCF_010583005.1 Odontomachus brunneus
AACGATGCATATTTGACCTAAATCGGATCATTCTAACTATGCTAAATAAAGCATTCAATTTCATGCAAAAATAATGGATTTCTTTTTACTACACCTTATATTTACACTCTCACAATTTTCCACATGTATGGTTTTATAGGTTAAGAATAGCCAAACAAAATACTATATATGTCAAATCATCACGCGTAAGAACGTATGTGTGGCACCATCTGTTAGGAAAATCCGCATTTCATAAATATACACCTGGTATAAGAATCATGCACCTTCGAGGACTACAATCAGATATTGGTTCAATGAATTCAAGCGTGGCCGAACATTTGTTTTTGATGAAGAGCGTCCAAGTCGTCCGATTGAGGTGACGGAGAATATAGTCAACAAAATCCATGATTTCGTGTTAACAGACCGGATCAGAGAGATTGCTGATATTGTAAATATCTCAATTGAACATGTACAAAATATCCTACACAAAAAATTAGGCCTGAGAAAGCTATCGGCGAGATAAGTGCCGCGTTTGCTCACAGTGGAACAAAAACGGAATCGCATGACAACTTCGGAGCACTGTTTAGACATGTTTAAGCGCAATACGAAAGAGTTTCTGTGGCGTTTCGTCACTGTTGACAAAACATGGATCCATCACTACACGCTAGAAACGAAAGAACAGTCAAAACAGTGGACTTCATCCGGCGAATCTGCTCCAAAGTAAGCAAAAACGGTTTCAAAGATGGCTGGAAAAATCATGGCTACTGTTTTTTTGGGATTTGCGAGACATCATTTTCACCGACTATTTGGTGAAAGGAAGGACAATCATGGGGCAGTACTATGCTGATTTATTGGTCCGATTCGACGCTGAATTGAAGAGAAAACGGCCCCATTTGGCGAAGAGAAAAGTGCTCTTTCACCATGATAATGCATCGATTCATTTGTTGGAGAGATTTCGGGAAGGATCTCGAACGGTTCTAGAATCCTTCTAGAAATTTCTCCGCGTTAGAAGATCTAGGCTGTCATGATCTTTGCGACAGCTGCACAACGAGCACATTTTTTTTGTTATTACCTGGCAAGCGAGCCGCGGTTGCTAAGGTAACCGCTAAACCGAAATACGCTTCCGCGATTCGGCAAGCGGCACGCGCGAGAAATCGCCGTGCTCGCATATTGCCAAATTAGGAAATATAGCGAGATCCCGTTACCGAATCTGCGATCGCGACCAATCATCGCACGCGAGTTCGGCAGCCAGGCGCTCATTTCGGGTAACCGTTGTTATAGGACAGTCAGTTCGAGTCGCGGTTTGCAGTCGATACAAAATCGCTACGTACAGCTCTCGAAAACACAGAGCTTGGAAGTCTTGTCTCTATCAGGCCGACTCTTCTCAGGGTGAGAGCTGTCTATACGCGTGTGTCGAAGCGAATTTATTTCGCTCTCCTCGATAGATAGTGCGGAAATTCCGTCTGCTTCCCAGATTCAACACTTTTGAGCCACTGATTCTCGGGTTCAAAGACGAGCCACCTGGAGCCGAGGTCGTGTCGCGCTCAGGTAAAAATTTTTAATTGTAGTTGCGGACGATCCAAGTGGAAAGAGAAGGTCTGTTCATCGGTTCTCGCGAGCGCGAGCACCAGGGTCCGCGGAAGATATCCGTTGTCCAGACGCCGCGTTCAAGATATCCGACCGAAGAGCGTGCGAGTAACTCTCGTCAAGATCTTCGTCGTAGACGACTGACCAGGCCAAAGATGTCCGTGTCGTCAGCCGAACCGACGACAGGCCAAGTGTGACGTGTAATTGAAATAAACGTTAATTTTTCTGTCACCTTCTCGTTTATTTATTCCCGCGTGATCTCACTCATCTTTACGCTCCAGACGCCTTGCGCTAGGCGGAACCAGCATTCATCGGTCGACTCGATTGCCTCGAGTCGGATCCGTAACATATTAGTCCTTCGAGCCGTATTCGGCGCATAAGAGTGACGGGTGGGTAACACGTGAATCGCAATGGGCAATCGGCGATATGATTGAGCCTCTCCAGCAGTAGCAGCTGCAAGTGCAGCGCTCAATCGAACGATATCTCGAGAATTTTAAAAGGCTCGAACGGAACAATTTGACTCCGGCGAGAGTCAGATCCAGGATTTCGACGCTTGGGGATCTCTGGCGGCAATATCAGGACGAAAACGCGGCTTTGCTTTAAGCCACAATAGTCACCGCTCGTGATTCGACTTCATACCTCACCGAGAACTTCTACGAAAAGACGAGGAGCATTATCACGGCACTCTGGACTACATGGCTGAGGTATTGAAAGAAATGGAGCCCCCTGTAAGTCTTACCAACGACTCATTGAACGCGTTGCATGGTCGTTCTGGTACCGCCGCGGTATCTTTAGGACAACTGCCGCCGATCAAGCTTCCTCTATTCGACGAAAATTTCGATGACTGGAAGCAATTCCGCGATCGTTTTACTGCTCTCATCATTCGGAATCCCGATCTCGGTAATTTCACGCGAATGTATTTTCTCGTATCCTGTGTAAAGGGACGAGCGCTTGAATATATCGGGAATATCCTGATGACTGCCGCAAATTTCGACCACGCGTGGCGAGCGTTAACTGTGCGTTACAAAAGAAAATCGCGTTTACAATTGCACCTGTCGAATTTGCTGGGTCTTCCGGTTGTCTCGCGGGAATCCGCCGCTGAGCTACAAGTTCTTCGCGATAAGGTGAACATCGCCGTCACTTCATTGAACAATCTTCCACGCACTCAGAGCGAGTTGTAAAACGATATGCTAGTCCATATCGTCGTTCAGCGTCTCGATCCTGTCACGCGCAAAGCGTGGGAATTAAAAACAGCCGACGGCGATGAGCCACCATCGTTTGAATATCTCAATCAATTTTTTGCGTGTAGAACTCGTGCGCTCGACGAGTTAAACAGTGTTTCCGCGATCGGAACTAATAAACGAGCTTTCAATCCTCTGAAGATAAGCGTTGCGATTGTGTCTTCGCGTAAGTGGCGCAATGCCCGATTTGCAAATCGCGTTATTATTTTAGTTTGTATCCATCGTTTATGCGCGGAACGCCTAGCCAGCGTCATGAGCTTGTGAAGAAACATGGTTGATGTTTCAATTGTCTTAGTCAAAGTCACTCAGTGCATGAGTGCAAGAGTAAATATTCGTGTCGCATTTGTCCCTCACGACATCAGACCACGTTGTATGCAAGCTCGGGGCGCGGTGAGGCGTCAACTATCAAGCAGCCCGACGGCTCGTCGATTCCTCACTGTGAGGACAAAGCTAAAATTCAATCGTTATTGGCCTCTCAAAGCAAAGGCAGATGCTCACAGGTCCTTCTAGCAACCGCGTTGATTCGGATCAACGGGGCCGACAGAAGTTCGATCGAGGTTCGAGCTTTAATCGATCAGGGCTCTGAAATGACTTTCATATCTGGAAGTTTGGCTCAGGCCTTGTGAGTGAAGTGATATCGCATGCCGACGGCAATGTCAGCCGTCGGCTGCGTGCATGCTGGCACAGTTCGTTATGCCGCTCGCGTATCGATCTTGCCGAGCGAGTCGCATTCTCCGATTTTGTCAACTTCTGCGCTAATTTTAGGGGCGTTAAGGTCTTACGCGCCGAAACGGGTTGCGAGTGTCTCATCGTGGTCGCATCTAGCGAATTTGTCGTTGGCCGATCCGGATTCGATGAGTTCGGAGCCGATTCACGTGATTCTTGGTGCCGATCTTTACAGTGATGTCATAGTCGAGGGTGTTCGTAAGGGGCGAATTGGGGCAGCCAATCGCACAGAATTCGATATTTGGATGGATAATTTCGGGATGCAAATTTGTTTCGCTCTCCGAGATAGACAGTGCGGAAATTCCGTCTGCTTCCCAGACTCAGCACTTTTGAGTCACTGATTCTCGGGTTCAAAGAAGAGCCACTTGGAGCCAAGGTCGTGTCGCGCTCAGGTCGAATTCTTAATTGTAATTGCGGGCGATCCAAGTGGAAAGAGAAGGTCTGTTCTCGCGAGCGCGAACACCAGAGTCCGTGGAAGATATCCGTTGCGCCGCGTTCAAGATATCTGACCGGAGAGCGTGCGAGTAACGCTCCGACGACAGACGGCTGACCCGGCCGAAGGTGCGTCGAAGATTTCCGTGTCGTCAGCCGAACCGACGACAGCTCAAGTGTGACGTGTAATTGAAATAAACGTTAATTTTTCTGTTACCATCTCGTTTATTTATTCCCGCGTAATCTCATTCATCGTTACGCTCCAGACGCCTTGCGTTAGGCGGAATCAGCGTTCATCGACTGACTCGACTGCCTCGAGTCGGATCCGTAACATCATTCGTCCGCAATCGCCACAGCAAAAGTGGTCGAATTACGCTACGAATTGCTGTCTCATCCATTCTATTCTCCAGATTTGGCTCTCTGCGATTTCTATTTATTTCCAAACATTAAAAAATAGCTTGGCGGAAAGCGATTCACATCAAACGAGGAAGTCATCGCCGAAACAGAGGCTTATTTTGCAGAGTTCGACAAATCATATTTTTTGGATGGTATTAATATAAAAACATTGGAATATCGTTGGATTAAGTGTATCGAGCTGAAAGGAGACTATTTTGAGAAATAAGTAAAAAAATTTTTTAAAATGCGTTTCCTTCTCTAACACAGATACTTATCATACAGCCCTCGTAGATATATTTTTTCTTATTTACCAGTATTCACTTATCGATTTATTAAGATAAACAAAGCAAAGATTGTTCCTAATTTAGAGATTCAGCTTATGTTTAGAAATCAGTCGACTTAGCTTTTGGTTCAGTCCGTACTAGATAAAGACCGAGCGTTATTCGGGACCTACAAGCATGCTCTCTTTCATCCCGCAACACTCAAGAGGTAACTCGCGTTCCAGGTAATATATATTTCAATGGTCTATGTATATACATCATTGTCTGGTGCACACTCGGTGCCGTGTAAAAACAAGAGCTCCCATTGGATATCGTTCACCATGTCCAGTGTATACCGGGCAAAAGTATTACGTGTAAAAGTATGGAAAGTGCAAACAATGCGAACAAATTTTACTGTTTACGTCATGTAAATTTGTAAACTTGCAGTGTATTTCAGGACGCAGTTTGAGTTACGTGCAGTACATTATAGCTCCTGCACACAGGACGCGGCAAAATTTGTCACGCGGTGGAAATTAGCAGGATAGTCAATTAACGTGCCACTTTTCCGTCATACCTTCTAGTTCTTACAGATAGCAGCACATTGATTGGCTATCGCGGCAAACGTTGCCGCGTCCTATACGTAGGAACCATTACACATATGTTTATTCCATAGACATAGTAAGTATAGACCAAGTATTCGCCTTTTTTTTTAGAAGTAGGGGTAGAGCACACGTAGAAAAAGACAGATGACAACTACTGCATCTCCTTTTCTCTCTATGTGCCTGCGCAATAAGATAAGTTACGTCTATAATCACATACACAGACTTGAGCCTATCCCCACCTTCTCATTAGAAAGACGAGGATACGGATCGTTGTCTTTTCTCTCGTTCTACGTTGATATAACATCTTGAACTTAACACTCTGTCTATACTTACTATGTCTATGGTTTATTCAGAATTCAACTTGCATGGAGTTGAAAAGTTTGCAGTGTGATATATTCGAGGAAATTGCAGTGAGACATATTGGGAGTGTGCATTAATTTTAAGGGATTTTTTGATAAAAATACGGCTTTATTGTAAAAAATGATTACAATTGATCATTCAAAATATTGTCCATCGTTAGCCACTACTTTTTCTCATTTTTCCCATCTGGTAATAGGTGGGTTCCACGTCGAAAGAACGATACATTTTTTGAGGCTATCCACGAATTGACCCATTTTTTGGTATCCTCCTAAGAATGGAAGCGCTGCTCAGACAGGCCATGAGTTATCGATCGAAATAGGTGGTAATCGGAAGGATCAATATCTGAAGAATACCGCGCGTGTGGTAGGACGTTCCAGTTAAACGCTTCTAACGTTTCCTTGATCGGTTTCGCAACATGTGGCCGAGCGTTGTCGTGCTGGAAAATCACTTTGTTGTATCTTTTCGCGTAATCTGGCCGTTTTTGCTTCAATGCTCGATTCAATTGCATCAATTGTTGTAGTGTTCCCCAGTGATGGTTTCGTTGGGTTGGAGCAACTCATAATACACTACACCCAGTTGATCCCACCAAATACAGAGCATGAGCTTGGCGCCATAAATATTCGGCTTTTCCGTCGATGTTGATGGTTCGCCTGGCCTGCATTTTTCATCATCCGTCACGATACAATACAAAAAACTTTTTCTTCTGTGTCATTGAAGCAACAATTCACAGATCATTTTGCGCCTTTCAACGTCCCTCGGCTTCAACTCGTACGGCACCCAATTTCCTTACTTTGAATCATTCCAATGGCCTTCAAACGTTTGGAAATCGTTGATCGATCAACATTTAATGATTCTGCAAGTTCTTCTTGCGTTTGACTCGGGTCTTGATCGAGTAAAGCTTCCACTTCCTCATCTTCAAACTTTTTCGGCTGGCCTGGACGTTCCTTATCTTCCGTGTTAAAATCAGTTTTTTTATAGCGTCGAAATCAGTACTTACTTGTTGAAATCGATGGAGTATAATCACCATAAGCTTCCGATAGCATTCGTTGACTTTCAGCAGCACTTTTCTTCAAACGGAAACAAAAAAGCAAAACTTCGTTTTGTTGGCACAAAATTCGACATATCAATGCTCAAAAAAACAATGTTGTTTACATTTCGGCAAAATGACACATACTGAAAACTAAGGCCACATGATGGTGCTTTGACATGAAGGTAGCAACAATATGGCCTGATGCGATATAGTACTGGTTACGCCATCTCTTGAAATTTTTTTTAAATTAATGCACACTCCCAATATTTGACGAATGTTATTTTCACGGATACTCATTTTGGTCTGCTAAGACTAACTTTTCAAGGATACTAGGATTTTCAAGGATAATAGGATTTTCAAGGATTTTCAAGAATACCAGGATTCAAGGATCAATATTTTCAAAGATACCAGGATTTTCAAGGATACCACATTGTTTATTTGCAAAAACGAAATTATGTAAATATAAAGTCAGATTTAAAATTATCTATCTCGCGCAAATTGTTGCATAAATTATCTAATGACAATTTTAAATTACAATCTTTTACTTTCGCCAGAATATAGTTATTCAAATTACTTGTCTTCCATTAACAAAAATATTGCCAGTACGTGTCGTATGCAAGTCGTGAAAACATAGAGGATGATAGAGCATCATGTTCTTCTTCCATTTCTTTTAATGTTTCTTATGTATTGTCTTCATCTTCTAGTAGATTGTCATCTTTTACTGAAACTTTAGCTTCTGGATTTGTTGATTCTAATTTAACACATTGCCAAGGAAATATTTTCTTAGCTTTTTTGAGAAAACATACCTACTTTGCCAATTTGCCCAAAGATGTAAGATGTTTGCTAAATACACCAAGGCATCATATTGTTTTATGCACAATTGAGCCAGGGGAATATATACATTTCGATTTGGAAATTGCACTTGTTGAAAGCCTTTGTAACGCTCCATTTGTACCTCGTATTGGAGAACTAGAACTCGATTTTAATACTAACGGATGTACCTTAGGTAAATCAGGTACAGTTCAAATTTGGCCAATTCAGTGTAGAATATCAAATTTACACAATGCAAAACCCATAGTTGTCGGAATATATAAAGGTACGCAAAAGCTAAATAATGCTACTGCTTTCTTTGAAAAATTTATTGCTAATGTAAAAACAATTTTGTCTAATGGAGGTATAAATTTTCGTGGCGCTTTAATACCAGTAAAATTAAGAGCCTTTGTAGTTGATGCGCCTGCTCGAGTTTTTCTTTTAAATCATTAAGGTCATACGTCTCATTATCCATGCTCTAAGTGCAAAGTTTATGCAGATCGATGGTCGCAATGTATTTCATGGTTTGAATCACTCTCTCCGTATATATGAAGATTATAGATTGCGCCGTGATCAAAATCACCACAAAAAGGGCACAAGCCCGTTATCAGTTCAATGTCAGTATCAATGGGGGTGGTTTCGCAAGTCCCTTTTGAATATATATATTTAGTATGTTTAAGTGTAGTAAAGAAGCTATTGTCTGCTTGGGAAATATTCACAAATATCGAAACTTTGTGTAAGATAAAATTCAAGAATTAGTGCTCACTTAAAAATGTTAATAGAATATTGTCTTACAGAATTTGCAAGACGCCCTAGATTATTAGATGTTTTTTCCAAGTATAAAACCACAGAATGTCGCCAGTTTATTTTGTACAGGACCAGTAGTACTCTACGGTAAATTAGATAATCATTTCTATAAGCACTTCTTGCTTTTACATGGTGCTATAAGGGCCTTGCTTTTAAATTCACCATCGGAGAAACAGCTGAGGTTCGCGGAACTTACATTAGAAAAATTTATTGTGCGATGTACTGATTTATACGGTTCAAATTTCGCTAGTTACAACGTACAGTTTGTTTTATCTGACTAATGCCTTGGTAATTTAGAATCATTTTCCGCCTTTCCTTGTAACCGCGACGTGTTATGTTTCGGATCGCTCGTCGGTTCGGGTTCGTGATAGGCGGAATAATTGAGAACCAGTGTTTCAATAATAATAATGAACAATATATTTAAATAATAGGCTAATAATTACAATATAGATATCAAATAATACGTGTCGACGTCGTTGGTTTTGGTCGTTTGTGTATCGCCTGTCAGAGGCTTGTTTGGACGCCGCACAGTGGGACGAATAACGTAAAAACCGCGACATGGGTCAAAATTTGAAGCATTCCCCATGGCTTTGCAATGCATTTAACTTTGGAGGTGACTATAGAAACAATGTTTAAGTGGCAAATACTTAGTTCTTCCATTAGAAAAAATCGGTAGCCAAAACTACGTCAAAATTGGCTGTTTTGTAGTATCAAGTTGGTAAAAAATGTACAGCTTTTCTTTTTTTGTAGATCATTTCTTTCAGTGTTGGAGTAAATTATGTGTGAGAAAAAAATATAAAAAAATTATTAGAACACTTAGTAGCCGGTATGTGCTTTTTTCCAAAAAAAATTTACTAGAAAATAGCTCCAGAGTCCTCCAAAAAACGGGATTCACAAGTTTTACCGTAGGTATGTATTAAGAGAAATACAAAAGAATCAGAGCCCACTTCGTCCTATTTCGTCCGTTCTTCATGTTTGAACAAGTGGCTTTGAGCGTCAGGGATTAGTTAGGTATTAAAAAAAACGATGACGTTTGTTTAATTTATTAACGTCATAGTTTAATTCCGTTCTTGGCCGTGAACAGTTCTTTTATCGTTCCTACAATGATCAAAACGAACCGCGAGTTGTTCTTAATCTTAAAAAGTCCCATTGAACCAAAAAACCCGCAAATTTTGAGGGATGAAATTTTGTCTAATGCACCCGCAAATGTCTCTCAGAGGGGCATTGAGCTCTTAACGGACTCATTCAGCACATTTTGTGTGCATTTGAAAAAAAGGTGGAAAGATTGTGGTTACAGGAAGCAGTATTTTATTGAAAAAAATGAAGCTTGGCTCAATAAAGCTTTTGAGTATCCCGAGGAATTTCTTCAGTCGCAACCATCTCCCATGGAATCCGTATATTTGTCCAAGCCCTTTGGTGATCTTTCGGATAGGCAGAAAATGCGTAGAGTCGAGGAATTGAAAGCAAGATACTCGGGAGAAGAATTGCTTTTTGCTGCAAAAATGAATTTGAGACAAGAAGGACACTGTGACAAAGCCAAAATTGTTGGTAAAATATTCGCACTTTCTGACGATTCTGAGGAGTTGAAGAAATTATTGAGCGTGGCAGGTGAAAAATCTGACGAGATAACATTTTCAAGTGAGAATGCCCTTGCTCTAATTACGTCCCTTAACCTTTCTAAGTCAAAATACTTAATTCTGAGAACTGCCACTATGGATGCAAGGTTAAAAATATTTCCCTCTTATTACCAGCTTTGTAAAACCAAAAAACAATGTTCTCCGGAAAATCGTGAGGTAACTGAGTGGGGAGCGAACGTTCCTCTTCAGGCACTGCTGGACCACACATCGTCAAGGATCCTTTCGCTCACTTCCATGAGTGTTGAGAACCTCTCAAACAGAAAGAATCTAAAGCTTATTTTAAAATGGGGATGTGACGGCTCATCTAGTCAGGCCCTGTATAAACAACGATTTTCGTTGAACGTTGGCAATAACGATGAAGACGACTCATCGTTGTATTTGACTACATTAGTCCCAATCAGATTGATTGACTCAGACGACTCATCAGTTATTTGGGAAAACTTGAGGCCGTCGTCAACACATTTTTGCAGACCAATAAAGTTTGTGTTCTGCAAAGAAATTCGAGAAATAATCATACAAGAAAATGAAAGAATGAAATCAGAAATTGCGTCGCTAACCCCTTCACAGATTAATCAAGTGAATGTGGAACATGAACTTTACATGGTCGATGGTAAAACCATTAATGTTGTGACTGAAACAAGTTCATCCATGCGCTGCTATTTGTGTGGTGCAACACCGACAATGATGACTTAAAGCGAATTGACACAAAAACTCCTAACGCGGAACACTATAGTTTTGGCATTTCTCCTCTCCATGCGAAGATACGGTTTTTCGAGTGCCTCTTGCATCTTTCTTACAAATTAGACTTCAAAAAGTAGTCAGCGAACACGGATTTGTATAAAGAGCAACCGTGACAAAGGAAAATGGAGATCCAGAAAAAGTTTAAAGAAAAACTAGGGCTCCATGTTGACAAGGTAAAACAAGGTGCTGGAACGTATAACGATGGCACGAATGTTTTTCAACGATCCAAAAGCAACAGCAATCATCACTGGGCTTGAAGAGGAGGTCATCAGAAGATTTGCAGTTATCCTTCAAGTGATTTCGTCCGGTAAACCAGTTTGCCCCAAAATATTTGGATTATATGCCCATCAAACTGCTGAACTGTATGTTAAGCACTATGGGTGGTATTACATGCCTCCAACTGTACATAAAGTGTTGATACATGGGGAAAAAATATTAGAACATTTTATCCTTCCGATTAGGAAATTCTCCGAGGAGGCCCAAGAAGCTCTAAACAAAGTTTTCCGACATTCCAGAGAGTTCAGAGCAAGGAAAATGTCACGGGCAGCAACGAACGAGGATATTCTAAATAATCTTCTTATTAGCTCTGATCCTAGAATTTCAACTCTGAGGTCACACCTCAGTCCGTTTCGAAATTCAATGGCCAACGATTTGTTCCCTGAAGCCCAAAGTTTGTTGCTTATTGCTAATACCCTCACCGAAGATGAACCTTATTCAAACTATTTGGACGTTTGGGAATCATTTGAAAACGTGGAAAAACAAGATTCAGTGTTGGACTGTATTGAAGATTATGAATTCCTAGAAGATACGGATAATACTCATATGATGGATGTTGTCTGAAGGGAATTGTATTATGTATTCATTGTTTCTAATTATTTGTATTATGTATGTTATTGTTTTCCTCAAAAGACTAATCCTGTTTGTAAATTTACATACATTTTTAAATATACATTAATTTAAATAATTCTTCCTTATTTGTACCTAAAAAGCATTATTTCATATTACGACAATAAATCGTACAAAGATGGTATTTTATGGTTTTAAACTTCTTCCCCATAACTCCTATCGCCATACTAACTTTACCAATCGATTTTGCACCAAAAAATACATAGAATACGACCCCCTCTAAAATTTTTGTACTCACATCACCGGATGAAAAAGCCATGTCCAGAGAATCGGCCGTTTCGTCCCACTGTGCGCCGTTTCGCGAGATGTGACGCGCGGTGCGCGGGACGCGAACGGTGTCAGTGTCGCGTATTCACGAGTTCGTCTTGTTGACGTTTCTTTCGGCGTCTTGCCTCTTTAATCGCGGTTGACAACTTCTTGCAGATTTTAGTTGCGCTTAGGAATCGTACAATGTCCACGATCGGTGAGACTGAAGCGTAGCTGCATGCGGAGTATTGCTTTAGTGGCGATCCCTTCAATCTCCTATCGCGGAGATTTGATTCGGTTCGGTGTATACGATGCGGCCGTCGGTCCTCGTACATGGGACCTTAACTTTTGGAGTTTCCTTTATAATTGAACGAGCTCGGCTCGTTCTGACACGATTTCGGATGCAGTAAAACGGTGCCGCGAACGCTTCTATGCGTCGCGGTAACGGAATCCGTCCGATCTCCCTTCTGGAGATCGCTCCCGATTATCACGAAGATCGTCTCGCGTTCCTGTGAGGCGACGACGGTATGATCCTAACACGGATCCTGAAGACGCGGTGTCGAAGCTACGCTGCAACGGAGCGTCACTTCGAATCGATTATGACGAGTCTGCTCGCGGCGGCTCGATCTGTAGTGATCTTGCTCGCTTTAAGGCGAAAGCGAGATCCAATTTGCGGTGTGGAAGGTGCGTGGAGCGCCCTTCCCGAGTGTCGATTCTAAGCCCTTCGGTGGCTCTGGAATTCGACGGATCGCGGAGTTTATCAGTGTCGGCGTTATGAATTCGTGAGCCGACGGCGGAGTAATTACAGTCGCCAATCGACGAACAGTAATCTGCCAGGAGCGGAGTAGAAACGAGTGTCGATGACACGAATTCGTGTAACGACGGCGGAATGATTACAGTCGCCAATCGACGAGCAATAATCTACCAGGAGCGGAGTTTGCGGTTCTCTTCCTCACAGCGGATGATCGGAATTGGATTTTTTTTCGAGAGCGGTAGATCGGATCTGATTCTCTGGCGAGAGCGGTCGATCGAATCCCCGATCTAACAATTCGCGGTATTTTATACTATGCGAATCACGAAGCTGATTGATTCGCTATTTACCGCGGTTGTTCGGCGGTTGCGCTATTTACAATTTTAGAGGACATGTTGTTCTTTCGCGGTTTTCTAATTCGCGTTGTTCTGCGTTTTCGCTTATTAGTAATGATCTATACGGATCGTTACACATACAATTCATCTTCTTAACCTATTTATTCGCCTATTTCTATTGGGGTTCATTTACAATAAATTATAGATTTTTACAGCAAAAGAGGAGTACACGGAATATCTTACAAATTTGCCTAATCGATCGGAAGTGCTACTTTATGCATAAATATTTTTATTTCAACATATTTTACATATTTTACATATTTTACATATTTTACAAGAATTGTTAGCATGCATTTTCTCGCTTCTGACGTCATTAAAAAAGAGATAGACAATGCAAGGAGCCAGGAACCTTAAAGAATCCTAAGTGTAAAGAATATGAATGTATAGTGTAACAAATTGTCAAGTGTGTGTGCTCACGCACACATTTTGAAGGAAAAAGTTGTTCCACAAAGTATTCATAATTACAGCTAAAACTTGAAATATATCGTATATATAAAAAATAATACCTTTCTTCATCGTTGGTAGATATATTGGAAATATTTTTCTCAACAGCTACACCTTCTTCGTATGTATCTAAATGGTAATATATATGTAGTATTAATATATTGTGACAATATATTCCCTTTGAAATCTTACAACATTTGTGTGAAAACATTTCTTTTTAATTTGCTTTATTTTTCATACATTTTGTTATCTTAATTCAAATTCCTCACCCTGTGCATATATATAAAACTAAAAAAATAATTTACTTACTGAAAGGTTTTAGATATCTTTTTATATGTTATTGTGTTCCACTTATCTGAAGGATTTGTTCTTTTTATGGCATCCATTATTGCATTTTTACTTAATAGTCACTTAAATGTATTACATTCCATTAGTCATGTCTGCGGTATTGTTGCAGACCATTCGTCCCACAGAACTACAACGTACATAGCGCTAAACAGCTTCTCCCCGAACAGCGTCTCCCCTAGATCCTTCCCAATCAACACGCTTGTCAGACTGAGAACTGAAAGACAACTTAATTTAGAACGCATTTTGATATGTCGGAAATGTCTAAATTATATGGAATAATCATCATGTCCCGAGACATCTATTAAAAGAGCTCGCGAAGTTATCCTTTTAGAGAGATTTCTCAAAAATGTTCTCTTTGTGATATCATGCCAAATAATATCAGTTTGATCTCTCATAACAGATAATGATGGCTACTTTCTGAACAGAAACCAAATCACATACGCCGTAACATTATTTGTCATGGAAATATAAGAAACCAAATAATGTTAAAGTATCTGTAACGAGAGATCAATTGGATGTCACTTAAAAATATATCATAAAAATAATATTTGCAACCATGCTTACAAAATTCCGATAGAAGTCAGGTAGAAAATCTATCTGATTTAATCGTGTTTTTAGTTCGTACATTTCAAGAATTAATACGATGGGTATGTCAATTTAACATAAGTCATCAGGCAACAAGAGTTTTATTAAAAATGCTAAAAAATGTTAAAAGTATTTGTGAACTTCGTGATCTCCCGTTAGATCCACTAACACTGTTCCACATATCTAAAAATATAATGTTACGTGATGTATCACCAAGTCACTATTTTCACTATGGTTTAAAGAACGCTCTTGTGGATTAGTTGAAAACTGTGGATGTAAATAAATTATCTCGTGATATTCATATAAATATAAATATAGATGGTTTACCGTATAGCTAAAAGTTCAAAAAGCTAATTATACCCAATACTAGGACAAATTTTTCCTGCAATTGCTCAACCATTTGTTATCGGTGCTTACCATGGATACAATAAGCCAAAGTGTCCAAATATATTCCTCCAAGACTTTATTGAAGAATATAAAATCTTACATAAAGAAGGTTCCAATATGATACAAATCTATGCCATAAAGAAGGTTCCAATATGATACAAATCTATGCTTTAAAGTAGCAATTAGGGCAGTTATTTGTAATACACCAGCTCGATGTTTTGTTACATGTACGAAAGGATTCAAGATGTTTTGTTACATGTATGAAAGGATTCAACGGTTATTTCGGTTGTTCAAAATGCATCCAAGAAGGCAAATATATCTCCCACAGAATGATATTTTCAGACCTTAATGCACAATTAAGAACTGATAAAAATTTCATTGAAAGACAAAATGAACATTATCATATTGGTACATCGATTTTTAAAAACATAGGAATGGTTAGTTAATTCCCTTTGGACTATATACATCTTGTTTGCCTTGGTGTGGTAAAAAAAAAATGTTGCAAATGTTTGTTAAAGGACAGTTTAAGCCTGTTAAGTTTAGTGCAAATACCAGGTGTAGAAGTATGAAACCGGAATTCCCCTATAAATGGTGCCAGCGTTCAGTTTAGTGACCGTAAGACCGCTACTGCCGCGCTATTATATTCTCCTAACAGCTGACGAATATTGTCAACAAACATAACCCCAACTTTCATTCTCTAGTATATTTTTGTATAACCTTAAACATGTCACGTTTCGAGCCTACTAACTATGATTTGCGGACAGCATTGATTTTCTGTTATCATTTAAAGAAAACTGCTGCAGAATCACATCGAATGCTTGTCGAAGCTTACGGTGAATATGCTCTTGGTAAATCTCAGTGTTTCGAGTGGTTTAAAAAATTCAAAAGTGGTGATTTTGACGTGAGGAACGAAGAACTATGAACTATGAACTATGAACTATGAACTGCTGAAACCTGGTCAAACCGTCAATACTAATCGCTACCAACAACAAATGATCGATTTAAATCGAACATTGACTAAAAAACGACCAGAATATGCAAAAAGGCAACACAATGTCATTTTGCTCCATGATAATGCCCCATCACATACAGCAAAACGGGTCAAGGAAACGATCGAGTCGTTCAGTTGGGAATTACTACCGCATGCGGCTTATTCTCCAGACTTGGCTCCGTCCGATTATCACCTGTTCGCATCGCTAGGACACGCTCTCGCTAACCAACGCTTCGATTCGTATGAAAATGTGGAAAAATGGCTAGATAACTGGTTCGCTTCAAAAGATGAAAAGTTTTTTTGGCACGGCATTCATAAACTGCCAGAGAGGTGGGAAAAATGTGTTCAAAACAGTGGAAATTATTTTGAATAAAGTATTATTTATCACTTTCGAACAACAGACGTCTTATTTGTATAAAAGAATTCCGGTTTCATACTTCTACACCTGGTATGATAAATGAAATATTCGAACATTTACATCTAATATCAAATGGATTCCATCAGAATTTGCACGAAAAATCCGCAGCTTGCATGAAATTGATAGGTGGAAAGCCACTGAATTACGGCTATTTTTACGGAGCCCGTTATATTACAAAACTATTTATCTGAAAAATATTTGATACATTTTAATACATTGCATTGCGCCATTCGAATTTTATGTCATAAAACTGATTGTATCACAAACAATGAATATGCTAAGGACTTATTAATTTATTTTGTAAAACAATCAAAATATCTGTATGGAGAAGAATTTGTAATTTTTAATGTTCACTCTTTAATACATTTATCCAACGATGTGGCAAAATTCGGGTACCTAGATTGTTTCAATAGCTTTCCTTTTGAAAGTTTTTATTTCAAATAAAGAAACATATTAAAAAAGGTGAAAAACCATTGCAATAATTATATAATAGAATAAGTGAATGGGCAATTTCTCGATGCAATGTTACTCAAACAACAGAAACGATTTTAAATCCACAAGTTATCAATTTTAATAGTGCAAGGTCTGAAACAAAAAAAAATGTATTGTTATGACCCTATTATATACAAAAACTTTGTACTTTCAGTTAAAAAAATTAGGGATAGCTTTTGTTATTTAAAAAATAATAGTCTTTTATGCATAAAAGATATTTGCGTTACTAATAATAGAATAATTTTACAAGGTAAAACATTATTACGTCCAGTAGAACTCGAGCATTATCCTATTAGCTCACTACATTTTAATATTGTTGTAGGAAACGAATGGTCTGATATACAAATGTTTAACTGTAATGATGTATGTGAAAAAGGTGTCTGTATTCCATATAGAAATTCTTATTGTTTCTTACCTCTTATACACATAGCATTATAAGACATATGTATGTATAACATATATATGTATCTTTGAATGTATTATTACTAAATAATTTATCGTCTTATTACTGTTACATTAATTTTCCATTGATTTAAAAATTTTTTTATTCTGAGACAGCACGAGCTCTAAAAAATAAAAAAAAATGACTTTAAGATTACTTTTAGTTATGTTTATGACACCTCTACATACACCTCTGAAAGATGTTTTACATAGATGACTCAGGATGTGGTCACATTGAGTTAGAAGTAAGGGAACGGAAGGAAAACGAAAAAAGCAAATAGATTATCAATATTTTTTAGGTATACTATAATAAATAGTTTACCATGTTGATGGATTGATGTTACATGTGTACGTAATAGCTTTTACATCGTTGGAAAAAACTTTCTTTGTTGAACTGTTGTCCAACTGTTGGCAATCACAGTTGGATAGAAGGAAAAGATTCGACTGTGACTGTGATTTATACAGGGTGAATATTATATACCGGAACACCTGAATATCTCGAAAACAAAGCGTTGTATAAAAAAATGTTAAATACAAAAGTTATAGGGTTTAAAAAGATCTATTTCATGATATTAGCAGTTTGACCTTGAGTTGCGTGATAAAGATCAGGTCAAGGTCACAATGATGTTTTTAAATGGATACCCCCATTTTTTATTGTATATTCTTGTAGCTTATCTCGAGAGCTTTCCAAAACACTATACTTAAGTATTTTTTCGTTAAGTACTTTTCGAGTT
>NW_022639648.1:283632-285520 GCF_010583005.1 Odontomachus brunneus
TCAAGGTCAAACTGCTAATATCATAAAATAGATCTTTTTAAACCCTACAACTTTTGTATTTAACATTTTTTTATACAACGCTTTGTTTTCGAGATATTCAGGTGTTCCGGTATATAATATTCACCCTGTATATATTCCTTATGACTTACAACATTTATGACTTACAACACCTATTATGAATCTGTTACAAGAACAATACTAACGTAGCAAAAGCATCTCACCAATCGGTTCATAAATATTAAGCCCATTCTACAATTGCGTGAAGGCCGAATTACACTATTGGCACAGCACAAAACGCTTTTTCTGCTGAACGCAGCCACTGTTTCTCACGACTACTCATCAGACCAGCACTTTATCGTACTGTTGTATCTTTCTCACTTGAACACAGCGGATGCACCAGGGTTTCCAAACGTATCCTTAGAGGTTATAAAATACCGTTGTGCCGCAATTTAAACATATATTGCGCACGCGCTCTTCATCATCCTTCTTCTTCTTATTTATTTTACTTGGTTAAACTTTATCTTTAGTCATTTCGTCCAAGGTACCAAGGGTACGTATTACAAAAATCGGATGAGAGCGTGTTCAAACACGTCTGTGCTTCACGGCGGTTACACCAGAACTGCGCTCTTCATCAGAACATCTTAAATACCACATTTTGAGTTCTTTTCCATGACATCTTATAGAGTTCTTGTTTAGGATATCATAAAGAGTTTTTTTGAAAGAGTTCTTCGAAAAAGATAACTTATTGATATCATTTCTATAAGTTCTTAATGAACTCTTTAAAAAGAGCACTTCAAGAAATCATGCTCTAAACGATGCTGACTGGGTTTCCTTTCTGAAATATTACAATGCAAAGTGAGAGCGGCACGGAGCCAAGGCACGACGTGGTACTCATTTTCACCGAAGCGGTGTAGCCGAGAGGATTAAAGCTCTCGCACCGGTACTTTTCGCGCCAGCGGCGAGCGTTCGAGTCCAGCTCATGAGGCAAAGGCATGCAATATTTCTTTTTATTTCTCGTACTGTCGAACATATATTTATACGTGTAGTATATCTGATTAAAAATTTAAACAACATAAGAAAACTAAAAAACAGCTAAAACATATTTTAAAAATTATTATTATTATTTAAACAATATTGTTGCCCGATCAATTTGAAAATACTTTACTGAAAAATACAATAAAAGAAAACATTTTAAAATAATTATATTAAAAAGTTATTACTCAGAAAAATTGTCATTACAAAAAATATTAAAGAAGCAACTGAACAAAAATTGTATAACAGTTGGCCATTTACAAAAAAAATACAAAGGATAAAAATTGTTACTTAAAAAAACTGTTATACAAAGAATCTTTACAAAAAAAATATAACAAACAAATCCTGTTAAAAGATATTTTACAAATCTTTACAAAAATATTAATTTTGAGCTATAGCTATTTAATTTTGTACTCTCTACAATAGTAATGATATAAAGAGGTTTACGCCAAGTGCGAATGATTAATCATTAACATTTCAGTTCTCACTTTTATAAACACAAATTCTTTTAACTATATAAATATTTAAAGTAGATAAATATTAAGAAAAACGTTATTATACAAAACTGTTTTTCGGAGAAGTTTCTATAAAAAATTTAATTTTGTATTTTTTCCAAAAATAATAATAAAAGAGATTTACATAACAACTTTCATTATTATATTTTTTGTTTTTTTAATTTCATGTTTCGTTATTTGTTATATATTACACAGATCATTAACATATAAAACATTAGCATAAAATTTTAATATTGTATATGAAAAATAAATTTTATATATTATTAACATAAATATTTTAATATTAAATATAAAAAAATATAAAAATATGTATATATTAAATATTAAAAAATAAATAATTA
>NW_022639648.1:286554-288159 GCF_010583005.1 Odontomachus brunneus
CTGTTATGAATGAACATGAGTTCAGACTTGAGGGGAGCCACCTTGAGGCCCATCCTATTCAGGGAGCCTACCACCTGGTCTACCGCCCGTCGTCCCTTCTCCAGGGCGCTCCGCCAGCCCCTGCCCCCGGCCAGCACCATTGTGTTGTCTGCATAGCAGACGACGCTGCAGCCGGGGGGGAGGGCAAGGCGGAGGACTTGGTCATACGCGATGTTCCATAGTAGGGGTCCTAGTACGGACCCCTGAGGAACACCGCGGTAAACCACCCTTCCGCACTGGAGTTCCGCTTTGTTACGGAACTCCAGTCTTCTATCCCGGAAGTAGTCCCTAATAATTGAGACCAGGTGGGGGGGGGGGACCCTGAAATGGGCCAAACCCGCCTCCACCCGGTCCCAAGGGAGGGAGTTGAACGCGTTGGCGATGTCCAGGGACACCGCCAACACAACTCCCCCCCTCCTCACGACGGCCTCCGAGAGGGACCGGACGCGTAAGATCGCGTCCACACTTGACCGTCCCTCTCGGAAGCCGTATTGCTCCTCGCTGAGCGTTGGACTACTCCGGGATAGGTGCCGGACGAGGCGGGCGTGTATTATTCTTTCGAATAGTTTGCCCGCCTCGTCCAATAGGCATATCGGCCTATATGCGGAAGGGCTGTCCTCCGGCTTGCCCCCTTTCCGGAAGAGGACCAGATTGGCCCTCTTCCAGGGGCTGGGGAACACCCCGGTCCTTAAACAGGAGGTGAAGAACCGCATTGTGCGACTCTTCACCTCCACCTCCCTCAACGCCAAGGCCCACACTGTGCCTGGGATGCCGTCGGGGCCCGGCGCCCTTTTCTTGGCGCCGAGCCTCCTGACGGCTCTGTCTATCTCCACCTCGGTGACCCCGACCGACTCCTCCTCCCCGTCCGATGGTGGGCCCTCATAGGGGGGAATGCAAGCTTCCCCCCATGGAAAGAGGGCCCCCACCACTTCGTCGAGGAAGTCGGGGTCCAGGGACGCCGTTGGAGGGGGCGCCCAATTGCGCAGACGCTTCATCACAATGTGATACGGGCGCCCCCATGGGTCCCTGTCGATGGTGGAGACCAATTCATCCCAGGCACGGGCCTTGGCCGTAAAGATGGCCGCCTTGAGGGCGCTGCGCTTTTCGCGGTACGCCCCCGCGGCGGCCATCCCACTTTCATTATCCCTACCCCGCCGTCCATTTCACGCCTAGCTTGGCCGGCGGAATGCCGAAGTTCGGCAATCTCCGCCGACCACCAGTACACGGACCGGCGGGTGTGCGGCCGGGATCGGGGCATGGCGGCGTCACACGCCGCCGACATTACGCCCACGAGCCCGACCGACTCAGCTTCAATGGCGGCCCGGGTCCCCGGTGTGGGGCCCGGGTCCGCCCATGTGGCCGCCGTTAAGGCGGCCGCCAACCTGTGGCGGTCGAGTTTACGGAGGGCCCATCTTGATGGTCGGGCGCCCCCCTGGCCGCGTCTCCGAAGCACCTCCTCGGGGGTTACGACCAGTCGGACCACGATATAGCGATGGTCCGATAGGTTTTCCCCCCTGGTCACCACCCTCCAATCCTGGATTAGTCGGGCCGCCTGGGGAGACGCTA
>NW_022639648.1:288169-290327 GCF_010583005.1 Odontomachus brunneus
ACCACCCGCCAATTCTATATTAGTCGGGCCGCCTGGGGAGACGCTAGTGTGACGTCGATCACAGATCTCCCCCGCGGCCCGACGAAGGTGCTCTTCCGGCCCCTGTTTATGATACAGAGGCCGTGAGACGCGACCAATTCTTCCATAACCTCGCCCCTTCGGCACCTTGCCGAGGACCCCCACAAAGCCGATTTGGCGTTGAGGTCCCCGGCCACTAGGACCGGCCTTTGGGGGCGTTTCAACATAAGGTCCCCCAGCCGGTCCAAAAGGTGCTCGAAGTGAGCGAGGTCCCACGATGGTGGGGCGTATACCCCGACCACGTCTATGGCCCCCCACTCGACCGCGACGTATCCTCCCCCCCTCTCCACCAGGGAGATTGGGGGGGAGGCCTCCCTTTCTTCATGATAGATTGCCACCGAGCATTTGCCACTCCGCCCCGCAACGTCACCCATTATGGCTGGGTGACTCCCGGGGACGGAGTGGGGCTCGGAGGCGATCCCCAATCCGCAACCGCGCTCGCGGAGGGACTGCATAAACAGTTCCTGGGCTCCGCGAGCGCGGTAATTGTCTGATATCAGTTAAGTGCAATAAACATTGTAATACTGAATTTGCATAACATGAAACTTTATCTGTATTTTGAAAACCTTTTAAACCCATGCAGTATTCTGTAAAAATTTTTGACATGGTACTTGGGTACGGGAAACTATCTTTGGTAAAGTCCACAAGATATCTTTCACTTTATGATGTTTCTTCTTAGAAACAGTAATCAATGCTGTTTTTGCTTTATGTACCTTTTTTAAGCGATTATACTCAATAATAGCCTCCTCAGTAGCTTTAACTGACGAAGGATCATAGTTAATCAAATGCAGTCCTTCTATAGAGGTAATGTCCTTCTACTCGAGATAATGCAACATATACCTGGCCACAATTAAATACAAAGTTACCTATATCCATGACAGCATTTTGCAAGCTCAGCCCTTGACTTTTATGAATAGTAATTCCATAAATCAATATATATTAAAATATATTAGAGTACATATTTTGAAGTAAATATTATATTATAAAATAATTTTATTAAAAGTTTTCAGTAAAGAGTGTATTAATAATAAAACTATTCTTAGTAGCATAACAATAGTAATTATAATGAAAGGATCTTTTCCTCTGTTTTCTTGCACTTGTGTGTGTGTGTGTGTGTGTGTATGTCCTTAATTAATGTCATAAAGTATTAATAAATGTGAACACAATACGGAAAAAGTCACAAATATACCTAATAAACAATTTAATGTTACAATTAATTAATTAAAGCATCTGTCATATATATAAATCATCTGTCATATATGTAAAGCATCTGTCATATATATAAATCTCTCTAATCTAAATATGCATTCTACAGACATAATTAATAAAACACAAATAGAATTTTATATAAACATTATATGTGTAAAATTCTTTTTCACTTATGTTAACAGCTTCTTCAATAATACATACATAAAACTAATGGTATGTAACAAGGTCATTGTTATTATTATATATTGCGACGACTTTTCTTATCGGTTCGAGCGGAGAGTCTCCTGTCCACTTCGCCGGCAAATTACCGCGGTCCCCGGATATCGATACGAACCCATCAACTCAAGTCGGGCGCCAGGTGCGGTAAGGCCGCACCTCCTCACTAATTATTATTAGCCAAAATCTCTAAATTATCGTCCATCTTCAATATCGCGGGAACGGAACGGGACCAATAGCTCTCTTTTAATTTCAGTCGGAGTAGGGTTTATTCGCTGTAGGTGGAAGCCGAGGAAAAGAAGGCAATCGTACGTTCGGTAGAGATCTTTATTAGATCGGTACATGCATTGTCAGTGCTCTATTCAATGTCTAGCACGCGTCGGTACGTTCGCTCATTACATTAATCCCGGTTCGGAGCTCTCGTATAGTTTTCGCGCGACCACTCTGCATGCGGTATACTCCGGACGACAGTTTCACGACAATAAAATATAAACGAATGGGAAATCTTACAATAGGTCGGACTCTTCCTCGCCTTCACTCCGGGTTGGTCTCCTCGCCAGTCGCTAATCGCCTCCGCTTTGCTATCGCCGCTCCGTGGATACGCTCCGCCGCTAGGATGTCCCTGTCCGTGGTCACTCACAGCCGAGAGGTCTCG
>NW_022639648.1:295684-296543 GCF_010583005.1 Odontomachus brunneus
AAACATCGCCAGCGGCAGCCGAAATCGGAGCGGTAACACGTTCTTATGTACGAGAGTTAAAGTACCGTTCCACGTACCATTTAAACGGCGACTTTCCTTGCGGCCGATGACGTTTCTTCTTTCCTCTTGTTCCCTCGGTGTCCTGTGGTCTCTGCCCTTTGTGGTCGGCGAGGAGAGTTGGGGCACATTTTCTTAGGGCGCGCTGATCATCCCACTTGCGGGACCGCATACGCTTCGCTAATCAATCCCCCTCTACGCTCGACCGATATGACCGCAGAAAGCTGTCGCTTTTAATCACAAAAATATCCGGGAGCGCTATGCACTCCCCCCCCCCTTTCCGTTATGCGCGAAATCATACGAACGGAGCTCTCTCGCCCTTGTGGCGGGCGCTCTTCGGCTGCCACGTCACAACTCCTCCCTCCCCGGGGAGGACCGGAGGTCTGGGTGGGTGGTTTAGAGTCCCTGACCTCTTATTCGTTCGCTTAACTTCTAACTCCTGCATGTTTCGGAGTCGATCTCTCTCTTTTAGTCGTTCCGAGACCCGCCCCTGCGTTGTGGTCGCCTTCCGAGGGGTACTACCTCCCTCTTCGGTATTTGCCCCTTTCCCTTGGCTTTTCCTCGGCCCCCCGGCACAGGAAGTAAGGTGGGGAGAGTGGGATTCGATGGAGATTTAATTTTGGCTTGACACCGTTTATCACAAAAAAAATAATCTCTTTATTCAATCTCGCGCTGACGGTAGCAGTTTACGATAGTGCCACGGTAGCAGTACGACAATCGGTATAATGAACGAGAAGCGAGAAGAGAGAAAAAGAAAAAAAAAACGAAAAAGAAGAACAAAAAATAAACTATTCCAACTTGG
>NW_022639648.1:296553-297078 GCF_010583005.1 Odontomachus brunneus
CTTTTAATTTCAGTCGGAGTAGGGTTTATTCGCTGTAGGTGGAAGCCGAGGAAAAGAAGGCAATCGTACGTTCGGTAGAGATCTTTATTAGATCGGTACATGCATTGTCAGTGCTCTATTCAATGTCTAGCACGCGTCGGTACGTTCGCTCATTACATTAATCCCGGTTCGGAGCTCTCGTATAGTTTTCGCGCGACCACTCTGCATGCGGTATACTCCGGACGACAGTTTCACGACAATAAAATATAAACGAATGGGAAATCTTACAATAGGTCGGACTCTTCCTCGCCTTCACTCCGGGTTGGTCTCCTCGCCAGTCGCTAATCGCCTCCGCTTTGCTATCGCCGCTCCGTGGATACGCTCCGCCGCTAGGAGGTCCCTGTCCGTGGTCACTCACAGCCGAGAGGTCTCGCGAGAGGCACTCGTCTTCGGGAGATTATTCCGATACGACGGTAATACACGAAACTCGGGCTTCCGCGCGGTATATCCTGAGTTCTTTCGATATTACGGTACAAAAAGTAACGA
>NW_022639648.1:297088-299644 GCF_010583005.1 Odontomachus brunneus
CTTTTCTGTAGGACGAGGAGTTGTCCGGCCGCTCCTCATCCCGGCACCGTCGGCACTCCCGCCACGTCGTGCCCTTGGCCCCGCATCGATAACAGAACTCGGACCGTGGCTGAGGTCAACCTGAGTAACGGTGCCCTTTGCTCCCGCAGTTCCAACACGCCTCGGTCCTGTTGCGGGACGTCGAACGAGCGGTACTGCGGGGTGGCTCCCTGTTGGAAGGTTCTCGCGAGTTCCCTGAAGCGGTGGCCTGGCTCTGGGATGGTCGCTCCCTGTCCAGCTATTCTCGGGCGGCGACCCTCAGGTCGTCGAACAAATCCCAGAATCCTTCCGTCTGGGTCTCGACCTGGGTTTTCCCGCCGACTGCGCCCTCCGTCTGTGTTGACGCGTCGACCATCGGAGGGATCTCCCGGACCACTGCGCAACGGGTGGTCGTGGTCTCTTCTAAGTGGCTTTACCACAGGTCGTGGGCTCTCTCCCAGAACCCAGGATGCTCTCTGATGATGCTCAGGAACACGGTCTTGTAGCGCCTTCTAAATCGAGTCCACCGCCTCTCGGTCTCTGACTCGGCCATCCCGTCCCGTGTGTGCTCACTGCGTCAAGAACAATTTTTCGGCTGGTTGTAGTGTATGTTTGCCTCTTCGGCTTTCCCGACACCCGGTATGTATCATCTCCTCACACAAAACCCCATTGTGTGGACACCAAATAACGAGATTTGTCAACACCAGGTATTGCAGCCTCGAGACACCAGACAAACAGTAATTATTCCGACACAAAACAACCGAAAGCGATATTTATCGGCACCAACGTCCTGATAGGTTCCGATACCAAACATTTCATACGATGCCGATACACACGGTCGGGAATTGCCTGACGCGAAATGACACCACGGCACACAACAAATTTTCACCCACTAATAACGAATTTCCGACACCAACTATTTATAAATTTTGACACTAAATAATGTTTCAACACCAAATATTAACTCTTTCAACACCAAATTTTAATGTAACGACACTAACGATACGATAAATTTTTGCCACCAACTAATTCAAGTTCTTCTCGTCACCCAGTGTATCGCTCTTAATACTGGGCTGCCGATGTGCCACCAATAAGTAAACAAAACGAGTCGACATCGATACACAGCATTATTCTGCCGTCGGCTCCACGTAAGGCTTAATTTCCTTTACGTGGACTTTGCCGATCGCGCTGCCGTCTAACCGCGCGAGCTCATACACGACCGCCGACCTCATTTTTGTTATCTTGAAGGGCCTGTGAAATTTCGGGGCCAATTTGGCGGCCGTGTTCTGAGCTGCCGACGACAGAACATGCTGCCGCTTTAAGACCAGCTCTCCCACTCTGTACTCAGCAGGGCGTCTCCTCAAATTGTAGTAAGCGGACTGCCGCTGGTACGCTAACTCGATATTGTCGGAAACCCACGCCCGTAAGCTCGCGAGCTTTTTCAGGCGTTCCGACCATCGCGACGGATCTTGTGGTTCGACAACGATATCTTCTCGTTGTTCTTCTCGCAGCGATCGAGACGGCGTAAGTTCCCGGCCGAGATTTAAAAAGGCGGGCGAGGTACCGAGCGAGGAGTGTTTCGCGGTATTATAAGCGAAACGAAAATCCGATATATGCGCATCTCATTCCCTGTGATCACGGTCGAGAAACGCTACGATCACGGTTTTTAAAACTCGATTTATCCTCTCGACCGGATTCGCGGATGATACGGCGGAACGGTAGTGATGTATGTTGTTCTCTTTGGCGAAATCTTCGATCGTCTTGTTGACAAACTCGGTACCATTGTCTGTCAGAAGGACTTTTGGTGTGCCTCAGCGCGATAGTACGAGATCTTCGAGAACTGCCCGAATGAGCTTTCCGTTCGCGTTTCGCAAGGCACGGCACTCGATCCACTTCGTAAAGAGATCCTGTATCACTAAAAGGTACGAGTATCCGGCCTTGCTACGCGGCAACGGGCCCATTATGTCGGCAGCCACCATAGTCCATGGTGTCTCGATAACTCGGCGCCCCATTAGGCTTGCTGGGGCCTGCTGGTCCACCTTCGTCCTCTGACAGACGTCACACTTTCTTACGTATTCGACCACGCTCCGATACATTTTTGGCCAATAATAGGCTACTGCGAGACGATGGTAGGTTTTCTCGATACCTAAATGACCGGCTTGCGTATGGTCGTGGGATTCCTTGAGCGCTACCTTACGTAGTTCCCGCGGCAATACCCACTTCCATCTATCCAGATCCTCCACTAAATCGGAAATGATTTTGGTCGGACGTAAAAAATATAAACGATCTTCGATAATACGCCACGTCGGGAATCGCTTCGGGTCGCTCGATACCTCGCGAAACCGTTTCCGGTACCACTCGTCGGTCGTATCGTTAATAATCGCCTCTACGTTTCGTCCGTCCCCAGTCGTTACGGCCGCTAACGGGGTCTCGGAAACGTCCTCATACATACGGGATAGTGCATCGGGAACGTGATGTAGAGCTCCCTTTCGATGCACTATCTCATAGTCATATTCGAGCAATTCTAAGGCCCAGCGG
>NW_022639648.1:299654-305372 GCF_010583005.1 Odontomachus brunneus
ACGTGATGTAGAGCTCCCTTTCTATGCACTATCTCATAGTCATATTCTAACAATTCTAAGGCTCAGCGTGCGAGACGACCCGTGGGATTACTAAGGTTGTGCAACCATCTTAAACTACTGTGGTCAGTAACCACAGCAAATCGGTATCCTTCAAGATATGGCCGATACTTTTTTATGGCCCACACGACAGCCAAACATTCCAGTTCGGTCGTGCTATATTTTCTTTCCGCGTCCGTGAGGCCTCGACTGGCGTATGCTATGACGCGCTCGACATCGTCAATAGTCTGCGTCAGCACAGCCCCCAGACCCACGGTACTAGCATCTGTTTGTAAGACGAACGGTATTTCGAAGTTTGGGTACGACAGAACCGGCGCAGTGGTCAAATCTTGCCACTCCCACCGCTGGCCTTTCCTTAACAAGCGTGTGAGTGGTTCACTAATCGTCGCGAAATTCGGTAGAAATCTTCTATACCACGACGCCATACCTAGAAAGCGGCGGAGTTGCTTTAGATTGGTAGGCGTCGGGTATTCGAGAAGCGGCTGAACCTTCTCGTTATCTACCTTTAACCCTTCACAATGCACTAAAAATCCCAGATACCTCACCTACGAACGGCAGAATTCACATTTCTCGGGATTTATTGTCAGACCTGCGGTATTAATTTTTTCAAAAACGCGCGATAACAATTTCAGGTGTTCTTGAAACGTTGAGGTCACTATCACGATATCGTCTAAATAAACGAATGCGTGAGACTCCATTTCCGGACCGATCAGCCGATCTAACAGTCGTTGAAACGTAGCTGGAGCCCCCGATAACCCGTATGGCATACGCGTAAAATGGTAGTGACCTTTACCCGGTACCGAGAATGCGGTAATTTCGCGGCTTTCTTTCGCGAGCGGGATCTGAAAGTACGCTTGACTCAGATCAATAGTCGATATATAACGGGCGGCACGTAATTTATCTAATATGCCCGTCATATTCGATAACGGGTACGCGTCTTTCTTCGATATGTTATTGACTTTCCGAAAGTCGATACAAAAGCGATACTTGCCGTTCGATTTTTTGACTATTACTATTGGATTTGACCACTCGCTGGCCGATGGTTCTATAATTCCGGTTGCCAACATTTTATCAACCTCCCCACGAATCGCCTCCTGAACCTTAGGCGACACTAAGTAACAACGCTGCCTAATCGGCGCGTGACTCCCGACGTCGATACAATGTTTCGTAAGCGACGTTACGCCGGGACTCTCGGCAGCGGACGGTATAGTATTCTCCAAAAATCTCTCTAATTCTACATTTTCGTTACGCGACGATTCCGAGACCCCACAAGAGACTTTTTCTTGACCGCGCTCGTTGTGAAAGGGATAGCGGATCAAAGCGTCACTCGCGAAAAACCACTCGTTCCTCGAAAAATCGACAATTATTTTAAATTGAGCGAGAAAGTCCATACCGAGAATAATCGGTACCGCGAGATTCGGTAATAGCCCGACAGTAAGAGAGTGTGCTCGTCCCTGCAATTCGATAATTAATTCTGCCGACCCGCACAGCGACACCAAAGATCCATCCGCCAAGCGAATGCGAGAATCTTCGCCGCGCGTAATCGGTAGCCCTAATTCTCTGATTAGCTCGATACCCTCATCACCAAAAATGGTTATATGCGAACCGGTATCGAGCAGTCCGAGAAGACAATAATCATTAACAAAAAATTCGATATACTACAGGGACGCACCCCCATTCGTCTGACGTGCACCAAATGATCCGCTAATCTCCTTCGTGGGGGTCTCGGGAGAAGGCGCAGGGACCCTGTCTACTGCCTTCTTCCCCCGTTTCCCAAACACCGGCGACACGTCCGCACCGTTTGCTGTGCCTTACCACAACTATAACAATGTACGCGCGGGGCTTCGCCGCAATCGCGCGCGAAATGACCTGTCGCGTCGCAGTTCCAGCATTTTGCTGAATTGCTTCGCAAAGCCGGTCGCGAGGTAAGCGCCTCTGCGGTTTCCCGCGAGGCCCCGGCTCTCGCCCCCGCCCCCGCATTCCCCGTTTGGGCGGCCGGCTGGTGGGTCGTCCTTACGGGAGTCTGCGGGGTCGCCCTCATCGGACGACGCGTCGTCTCAGAGGTGCGCGGACGCTCCCTCCCACTAAAGATTTCCGATCCCCTGGATCGGAAATCCGATACATATTCGGCCGTCATGGTCGTCGACGGCGTCGTGGAACGAGGTGGCGGCCGATACGCTAGGTCGGGACACACGGAACGCTCTGGTGGTGGCGGCGCACGATACTGACTCGCGGCAGTATAGCTATGTTCCACCCTCGTCGCGAGTCTCTCTAGCGCATCAAAATCCGCGAAGTCATCTCGGTGGACGGAGATCTGCAGTCGCGGTAACATGTTACGATGGGCGTAGTTAAGTTGTTCCACTTCACTCCACCCTGGAGTAAGGCGTCCGAACAGCCCCAGCATGCACGTAAGATAGTCCGCGACCGGCTCGTGCTCACCTTGCGTCCGACGCATGATTTCGTCGCGTAGCGCGAATTGGAAATCCGGGTTCCAAATCGCGCTCGGAACGCACTCGCGAAATCTTCCCACGTCAACCAACACTCTCTTTTCGTGCGGAACCATTGCAACGCGATACCGGTAAGAAAAAACGGTAAACATTTCAGCAGATCTTCGTCTCTTACCGGCACGAGTTCGCGGCCCTCCTCGATTCTAATGAGGAAGGTTTCCACGTCATTCCCACGCGGTCCCGAAAAATTTATGTTCCAGCGACGCATCGTGTTGTATGCGTCGCTGGCCGACAAATAGCGCACACCGGTGGGTGTCTCGTACTCGCGCGAGGATGGATGAAATGCAGACGACGGTACGAAAGCAGGTGGTATGTCTCGCGGAGGCCACGTTGGGTGCGAAGGCCTGTAGTTTTGCGGCGGCGGCGGAACGATAGAAGGCAACGGGACTCGAGAGGGCGGTCTCAAAAACGTGTCCGTTTTTGACAGTAATGACCCTGTCATACGAGGGTCCGGTAACGTTTGGTCCAGTTCTACTGGACCCGGTAATTCTCGCACCTCTGCGCGAATCCCGTCATCGACTATCTTTCTCTCTTCAAGAGCTTTGAAGTCGGGACTGATGGCGTCCTCCGCTGGCGACGATGGAGGCGGATCCCGACGTCCCGCACGCTCGTACCGCGCGATCCGATTTCTAAGGGCCTGGAGAGACTCTGTGGCCACCAGGCCTCGCGCGATCGCCTCGTCCTGGAGTTGCTGCAGCGACAATTCCATAACCCACGCGTCCACGTCACTTCCGCCCGGCATCGCGATCGTACTCGCTCACGAAACGCCAAACGAAAATTAATTCCGACACTAAATATTGCTATTAATCGTCTTGCCGCGCACCACCACACGTGAAAACTTTCTTACTCCTCATTACGGAACACCCGGTACGTCGCGTCGTTGTCGAACCAACGCAAGAAGCGGCACAAAAACTGACGCGACTCGTCTCGTCACAACACACGCGTTCCCGGTACAGTCCGCACAATTATTTCGGTCGCACGCGATATTGAAATTAGGAGACGCACTGCTGTAATGGGGTAGCCCGCCGAAAAAGATGATTAGTTAGTGGCACAAGTAACTGCGAAAATAGCGGAGAGAGACCGATATAGCGTCTCCAATCAATCAATGATACTATATCACATTACCATAATCAACTTCCAACATTAAATTAAACAGGGAAACAACAACAAAACCTTATCCGCTCGACACGACACTACCCGACGAAATTCTTACAAAAAAAATAATTCTCTCTTTTATCTTTCAACGTCCTCACACAGACAAAAGAAATACTGATAGAGCGGTCCTCGACAATTCTCGCACTAAATTACAGTATCAAAGTAAATCGTCAAGGTCGTCCCAGGACGCTTCAGTCACCAGAATATTCCGATCGAGATTTGAAATCAACCGCAAAAGAGAAGACACGGAAAAGTGAAGAAAGAACAAAAAATTATTGATGATAATGTGTCGTGTCAGAACTACGGTAATACAGCACAAACAATATCGAGAGACGTTACCAATACTCAACACAATAACGTTGACACATCGACCAGTCGCGAGATCACGGGAACACGACGAGGAAAAGAAAGATGACGAAAAAAAACAACGAAAGGAAGATCCTTTCTTTCCTCAAATTTGGTCTTTGTTCGATCGCGAAAATCTAATAATGATACAATGCTGAAGCCTAATCTTTCCTATCCACACGACTAAATGGCAAAAGGGGCCCCACGTTGGGCGCCAAAAATTTGCGACGACATTTCTTATCGGTTCGAGCGGAGAATCTCCTGTCCGCTTCGCCGGCAAATTACCGCGATCCCCGGATATCGATACGAACCCACCAACTCAAGTTGGGCGCCAGGTGCGGTAAGACCGCACCTCCTCACTAATTATTATTAGCCAAAATCTCTAAATTATCGTCCGTCTTCGATATCGCGGGAACGGAACGGGACCGGTAGCTCTCTTTTAATTTCAGTCGGAGTAGGGATGGGTTTATTCGCTGTAGGTGGAAGCCGAGGAAAAGAAGGCAATCGTACGTTCGGTAGAGATCTTTATTAGATCGGTACATGCACTGTCAGTGCCCTATTCAATGTCTCGCACGTCGATACGTTCGCTCATTACATTAATCCCGGTTCGGAGCTCTCGTATAGTTTTCGCGCGACCACTCTGCATGCGGTATACTCCGGACAACAGTTTCACGACAATAAAATATAATGAATGGGAGGTCTTACAATCGGTCGGACTCTTCCTCGCCTTCACTCCGGGTTGGTCTCCTCGCCAGTTGCTAATCGCCTCCGCTTTGCTATCACCGCTCCGTGGATACGCTCCGCCGCTAGGAGGTTCCTGTCCGTGGTCACTCACAGCCGAGAGGTCTCGCGAGAGGCACTCGTCTTCGGGAGATGATTCCGATACGACGGTAATACACGAAAAAACGGGCTTCCGCTCGGTACATCCTGAGTTCTTTCGATATGACGGTACAAAAAGTAACGATCGAGAATCACGGCAATCTTTTCCTGAGAGTCGCGCGTCAAGGCTATCGTTGATCACGAGCAAAGTCTCTCGATCCCGCATTGTTCTCGCTTTTTCTCTTCTCGGCGAGCCTTCCTCTCTCTCTCTCTCTCTCTCTCTCTCTCTCTCTCTCTCTCTCTCTCTAGCCTGTCTCGCCGGGATCTCCTTGTTTCCGTGGCACCTGCTTTGTTGTCAGCTGTTGAGAGTCTCCTCGCGCCTTTCTGTCCCGCGTCTAGCAGCGTGCTGTAAAGAAACATCGCCAGCGGCAGCCGAAATCGGAGCGGTAACACGTTCTTATGTACGAGAGTTAAAGTACCGTTCCATGTACCATTTAAACGGCGACTTTCCTTGCGGCCGATGACATTTCTTCTTTCCTCTTGTTCCCTCGGTGTCCTGTGGTCTCTGCCCTTCGTGGTCGGCGAGGAGAGTTGGGGCACATTTTCTTAGGGCGCGCTGACCATCCCACTTGCGGGATCGCATACGCTTCGCTAATCAATCCCCCTCTACGCTCGACCGATATGACCGCAGAAAGCTGTCGCTTTTAATCACAAAAATATCCGGGAGCGCTATGCACCCTCCTCCCCCTTTCCGGTATGCGCGAAATCATACGAACGGAGCTCTCTCGCCCTTGTGACGGGCGCCCTTCGGCTGCCACGTCACAACTCCCCCCTC
>NW_022639648.1:305382-305602 GCF_010583005.1 Odontomachus brunneus
TCCTTCGGCTGCCACGTCACAATATATATTATATTGCATATAATTTATATTCTTTTATATTCTTTTATATTAAATTATGGGAGCGGTGCACGTGGACACGGTGCATTTGGACACAGCCAATCACAGCACCGTGTGATTAGAGACATTTGTAGGGTCCCTTGTAACAGCGACTTGTGATTGGACTGTGTCCAATTGCCCCGTGTCCAACTGATATACATCC
>NW_022639648.1:306186-306553 GCF_010583005.1 Odontomachus brunneus
TATATATATATATATATATATATATATATATATATATATATATATATATATATATAGTGATATGGCGATTTCGCCGTCACCAAATTAAGTTGAGAATTGACGGAGGACGAGGAGAATCGTGCTCGCGCCCCCTTCTCCCGCGGGAAGGGTGGCAGCGCAGAATTAATCTTGCACGCTTTTTGCGTGCAATGTCGCGCGTATTTTTTGTTCTATTTTTGTTGTTGCTTCTTTCGGGTGTATATCAGTTGGACACGGGGCAATTGGACACAGTCCAATCACAAGTCGCTGTTCCAAGGTACCCTACAAATGTCTCTAATCACACGGTGCTGTGATTGGCTGTGTCCAAATGCACCGTGTCCAAGTGCAC
>NW_022639648.1:306669-307140 GCF_010583005.1 Odontomachus brunneus
TGTGTATCCACCAAGCCGTGCTGCATCGACCAATCGGAACAAGTAATAATCCGAAGGAGCTAAGGTGAATACGCTGGGTGCGGGAGAACTTCCCACTCGAGCTGCATCAGTGTTTCTTTGACGGCTTTGGCAACGTGTGGTCGAGCGTTGTCGTGCAAAAGCATGACTTTACGTCGATTGCTGGCTACTGCTGGCCTTTTTTCCAACAATGCTTCATTCAGACGGTTTAATTGTGATTGATATCGATTCCCCGTGATACTTTCGTTCGGTCTGAGTAGCTCATAATAAACGACGCCGTGCGTATCCCACCAAATGCAAAGCATTGCTTTGTGGCCATGAATATTTCTCTTTGGTGTGGATGTCGATGGTTGGCCAGGGTCCACCCATGATTTTCTTCGTTTAGGATTATCGAGGTATATAAATTTTTCATCGCCAGTCACTATGCGCCACAAAAAACTCTTCTTTTTCTGC
>NW_022639648.1:307223-307586 GCF_010583005.1 Odontomachus brunneus
TTTTTTTTTTTTTTACCTAAGTGGGATTTTTCCAAGCTTTTTTCAAAATGGCCGCTTACAGTTCAAATAAAATCGTTGATATTGCTTTAACTTTCAGGCTCCATAACTCGGAAGTACTCAATGAAACGTGTCTTTATCAGAGAGTTTTGCAAAGTTCTTGCGATAAGCTACAAGAATATGTAATAAAAAATAGAAGTTTCCGTTTAAAGAAACATTTATAACTTTGACCTGATTTTGTCTAGGTCACTCAAGATCAAGTCTACATTTTCATCATGTGTCCCCCTTCAAGCCATGCAACTTTCGTTGGAAAAAGTTTTCAATAAAATCATCGATTCGCGAGATAATCGATCATATCACTTAAAG
>NW_022639648.1:307596-307726 GCF_010583005.1 Odontomachus brunneus
TTCTTAAATCGCTGAAACCATGCTTGGCATGTTCTTTCCGATAGAACATAATTGCCATAAGCTTCGAAAAGTAATTTATGAGCTGCAGCTGCAGTTTTTTTCAAGTCAAAGTAATGAAGCAGCACATGTC
>NW_022639648.1:308004-308215 GCF_010583005.1 Odontomachus brunneus
AGCACTGCTCGCTTAAATGAATCTCTTCGCACTGAATTTTATTGACTAATGTCTAACCTCTAAAATGCAGCCAGTTTCAGATGTCAAAATAAATTACACCTACATCAACTAACATCATCTAACTGTGAGCCGCAGGAACTAAGTTTGCCACCTAATATATATATATATATATATATATATATATATATATATATATATATATATATATATA
>NW_022639648.1:308225-310725 GCF_010583005.1 Odontomachus brunneus
GTGATATGGCGATTTCGCCGTCACCAAATTAAGTTGAGAATTGACGGAGGACGAGGAGAATCGTGCTCGCGCCCCCTTCTCCCGCGGGAAGGGTGGCAGCGCAGAATTAATCTTGCACGCTTTTTGCGTGCAATGTCGCGCGTATTTTTTGTTCTATTTTTGTTGTTGCTTCTTTCGGGTGTATATCAGTTGGACACGGGGCAATTGGACACAGTCCAATCACAAGTCGCTGTTCCAAGGTACCCTATAAATGTCTCTAATCACACGGTGCTGTGATTGGCTGTGTCCAAATGCACCGTGTCCAAGTGCACCGCTCCCGCTTCTTTCAAGTGCGACAGGTCATCTATATAAGAAATGAGCGAACCAAGAATTAGCGATGAGCCAAGCGGAGCAAGATCCACCCTTCGCTAACGGGAGCGAAGGGGTCCCCAGACTACTAGACGCGGATCGCGAGGAAGGGCTGGACAGTAAGAACTACGTCCCGGAGGACGCCCTGGGACCAGAAGAACTTTCGGCAGCCACCTACGCGATCGCCGAGGTTAAGGATACAGTCGAGGAGCAGGTCCGTCGGCGAAGATATAGAAAATTCGGCCGGTTCGTTACCGCGTCTTGTGAGCGCGCAGTATTGCGAGCGAATACGTAATTATTGTAAAATTTACGCGACTGTAGGGCGAAAGTGCAGGTCTCCGAGTATGAGCGGAATAGTGTGATAAGAGGTTTGATCGAATGTCGAAAGAGCCGATGTCGGAACCGCGGAACATTGGGAAATTCGGCCGCCGTTGTAGGGCGGTACATTAGAAATCAGCGTGCGGCGAGGCTGTCGTTCTGCGGACGTCTGCGATAGGATAATTAGGGCTGGGATGTGTCCGGATGGCGCCCAATTTAGTAATTAGAATCGGAGAGGGACGACATAAGTAAACGAGCCTCACGCCTCGGGCCGCTTAGCAAGGTAGACGGATCCTCGGCTACGGATCCGGCTGCCGACCCATCCCGCGAACCACATGACTCGGAGTCCCGCATCGTTTTTTTTTGTCTTTTCGTTAAATATAGCGTTATTGTTAAGAGTATGTGTAAGTTAATTCTGGTTCCTCTGATTCCGTCGCCTGCTCCTCATGTGTCGCGCGAAGAGAGTTCGCGTGTCGGCACACGAACCCCGCCGCTCTACCTCGTCTGTGGTTTTTTGGTGAGAGTTACCGAAAGACTCGGCCGTCACCGCCGCGGCGGAGACGAAGTCTTTTGGTCGTACTCTTCTGGATAAGAGAAGTAACGGTCACAATATATATACACAGGGTGTTTCACTTTAAGTGATATTGTCGATTATCTCGCGAATCGATGATTTTATTGAAAACTTTTTCCGAAGAAAGTTACATGGCTTGAAGGGGGACATATGACGAAAATGTAGACTTGATCTTGAGTGATCTAATCAAAATCAGGTCAACGTCATAATTATTTTTTTAAACTGAAACCCCTATTTTTTATTACATATTCTTGTTTGTCCAGCTTATCGCGAGAGCAAGTTCCAAAACTCTATAATAAAGTTATGTTTCATTGAGTACTTTCCGAGTTATGGAGCTTGAAAGTTACAATACCGCTGGCGTTATTCATGTACTCATGCGCGTGTGAGCGGGATTTCTACGCGCGTGCGTCTTCGCGATCTATCCGCACTGCTTGACATACGCTCACGTGCACGGAATTGAGTCCAATCCTTTCCAATTGAACGATTCAATTTTCCTCTTTTTTTCGTATAGCTTTTTCTTTTTATTTTTTTTTTTTTTTACCTAAGTGGGATTTTTCCAAGCTTTTTTCAAAATGGCCGCTTACAGTTCAAATAAAATCGTTGATATTGCTTTAACTTTCAGGCTCCATAACTCGGAAGTACTCAATGAAACGTGTCTTTATCAGAGAGTTTTGCAAAGTTCTTGCGATAAGCTACAAGAATATGTAATAAAAAATAGAAGTTTCCGTTTAAAGAAACATTTATAACTTTGACCTGATTTTGTCTAGGTCACTCAAGATCAAGTCTACATTTTCATCATGTGTCCCCCTTCAAGCCATGCAACTTTCGTTGGAAAAAGTTTTCAATAAAATCATCGATTCGCGAGATAATCGATCATATCACTTAAAGTGAAACACCCTACGAGGGTGGTCTGAAAAGTTTCCGACCTAACAAAGATACAAGTCATTTTTTCTGAAAATTGTTTTTTATTTTTCAACATACAGGATGTCATTTTATTCGAACCAGGCAAATATCTCGAAAAATATGAAAGATACGGAAAAATATTTCAAACAAAAGTTGTATGGTTCGGAGCGAGATATAAGATGGTGTAATTGGCTTGACCCTAGATAATCGTTTGAAAGTCACGTGAAGGTCACCTTCCATTTCTTAAGTGGAAACCTCCATTTTTCATTGCACATTCTTGTAGTTTATCTTGATGGCTTTCCAAAACAGTATAACAAAATATTTTTTTTATTACGTATCTTTCGAGTTAAAAGGCTTCAA
>NW_022639648.1:311973-316318 GCF_010583005.1 Odontomachus brunneus
TATTTGACCTAAGATGACGTCGCCAAGGTCAGGACAAGGTCAACTTTGCTTTTTTAGATAGAAATACATATTTTTTATTACGGCATCTTATTCTACGTGAAAAAGCAAACAACTTTTGTTTGAAAACATTTTTTATATGACCTCTATTTTCTAAGATATTTACGTAAATATCTACAAAATTATTGGTTTCAATAATTTTTTACTTGAATTCTATTAACTTTACCGAAAAATATCTATATAATAAATCTATATAATAAATATCTATATAATAGAGATGAAAATTATTTATTTTGTTCTCATAGAGCTCTGAGAATTTTTTCAGAATTTTATATTAATTTTTTAGTACTGCATTTTCTTGCATTTTCTTGAAGCACTAAAAAGTTAGCACAAAATTCTGAAAAAATTCTCAGAGCTCTTTAAAAACAAAATAAGCAATTTTTATCTCTTAATATTTTTCGGTAAAGTTAATAGAATTCAAGTAAAAAATTTTTGAAACCAATAATTTTGTAGATATTTACGTAAATATCTTAGAAAATAGAGGTCGCATAAAAAATTTTTTCAAGCAAAAGTTGTTTGTTTTTTTACGTAAAATAAAATCCCGTAATAAAAAATATGTATTTCTATTTAAAAAAGCAAAGTTGACCTTGTCCTGACCTTGACGACGTCATCTTCGGTCAAATAACTACTGTCATTAAATGCAACTTTTTAAGCCTTACAACTTTTGTTGGAAACATTTTTCTCTAAAATGCTCCCCCGCCGAGTTTTCTGGCCGTTGCCGAACTTATGGGACTCACTGTATATATGCTCCATATTACAGTTTTCGAACGCGCTACGTCTCTTCCGAAATCGATTTTGCAGTTGGCGTCATCTCCTTGTAAATATATTCTTCAGCGCTGAAGTGCCAATTATTCATATACACGGTTCTGCACATAAAAATAATCGACTGTAGTTGATTGTGTGAGTGTGTGTGTGTGTGTGTGTATGTGTGTGTGTGATCAACCACAGTCGATTATTTTTATGTGGAGAACCGTGTACATGAATAATTGGCTCTTCGGCGCTGAAGAATATATTTACAAGGAGATGACACCAACTGCAAAATCAATTTTGGGAGAGAGGTAGCGCGTTCGAAAGCCGTAATGTGGAGTTAAAGTTCTTAAAGGGTTACAGCGAATGGGCTTTCATTCCCGAAACGTAACAATGCAAAATGAGAGTCACCAAGCCGTGCCGCATATAAGGCACAACGTGGCATTCACTTTCATCGACGCAGCATAGCTGAGCAAACTAATGCGCATTCTACAATAATCTATTAGTCATAAGTCGCAAGCAAATTGACCAGTCACAATCCACTTTTTTCAAAAATAATCGTCTGTGATTGGTCAACTTGCCTATGACTTATGACTAGTATCTTATTGTAGAGTGTACCTAAGGGGTGTATATCAGTTGGACACGGGGCAATTGGACACAGTCCAATCACAAGTCGCTGTTCCAAGGGACCCTACAAATGTCTCTAATCACACGGTGTCCAAGTGCACCGCTCCCGTACCTAAGACTTGTGACGATGCACACCTGCATCGTCTCTAATACCGACTCGACCGAACACCAGTCAGGCTGTGCACAGGCGCGTTGAGCCAACCTAAACGCCGCAAGGCCTAATCCAAACACCGCGCAAACAAAACGAGCGAAAAACACGCGATAATACAACAGTGAGTATACGACAGAAGCGATCAAAAGCGCGCGCCGCGGGCACGCGACAACCACGTGTACCGCGAGCTGACATAAAGCGGCGCCGAGTATATAATCCGCGGCGCCGAATTAATCGAGACCAGACCGATCTGGACCGTCAACCGAACTCGATGCTATACAGCGGAGAGCAAGGCCTACGACCGACTCGTCTCTGTCTCCTCAGCCTACCCCGTGTCACATCCTCGCAAGCAAGGACCGAAGCCAGTAAGTTAGCTGCGCTCTGTCGAACTTTCTCGACTCGACCCTTGTTCCAAGCCTCTCGACGAGCGAGATTGAGGATGAATACGACGATCGCGCGGCTGCTCACTCCCGATCTCGCCACCGGCGAAACAGACGTGCAAACGAGCGCGTCTCCACCGCGAACGCGAAAACAGCGTGCCGTGCTGTGACACGGACTCGCTTCAGCCGACACCGCGCGGTTTCTGCGGCCGACCTCGCGAGCCGCGCACGAATCACGAAGACCGAACCGCGACACGCGACCGCCCGCCGAATTCCCGAGGCAAGCCTAGCCTTCGCGCTATACGCTCCGTCTCCCGTCGTACCTGTCACGGCACACCGAAACCGCGAGTCGATAACTGGCGCCGTTGCACGGTATATCTCCGCACTCGGACGCGACTACTCTGTACAAAGAAAGAATAAACGTTTTTGTTATTTTTATTTCTTACAAAACGCGTCTTGTGTTATTTATTTAGCGAACCCGGACTCCGGCGAGCGAATAATCCATCGGCACACTCAGCAACCGACCTGCAGAGTATGGTTGTTACCGACTTTTACAGCGGAACTTTGTGCGCCAGTGTTCGAGTCCGGCCGATGGGACGACATCGTGCAATATTTTTTTTTCGTACTGTTGGACATATATTTTTACCTGTAGCATGTATATTTTATATTTCTGTGTGGATGTAATTGTTCTGTGACCAATTATGGCAATGTCACGTCGCGTTAATGAAAAATAATGTGAAAACATACTGTAAATCATTGTAGATATAATGTTTGGAATGTTTTACATTGTGCATTATATGAAAAAAATATATTTAATTCGATCAAGGTAGTCGTATATGGGCAAAGAAATATCCCAATACAACTATTATATAACGCGCTATATAATAGTTACATCATGGAGTAGGGAATTACAATAAATATGTATGTTACGCGTGACTTCAGTTTTTTGAGCGAGTGTGAGTGATTGGCGCCCTTATAGAAATATCATACTAAGAATTATTGATTAATTACTTATTTTCAGTATTAAAAGTACAGTATTTAGTAATATTCTGTGATTCAAATACACCTTTAAGTACTCAAGTATTTCAATATTTAATGTTACAGATCCTACCTTATGGTAGATTTCAATACTTAAATATTGATATGTAATACTTCGTCCAGTGATAAAATATTTACGCAGAACATTGTCAATATTTAAATACTAATATATAATACTTTGCTAAGTGATGAAATACTTATGCAAAGTACTGTTAAGATTAAAAGTATTAATCCAGACAGCATACAATATTAATAAGTTATTAGATAAATATTTATAAATATTTATTTTGAATTACTTTTTTAAAATGTTATATACAGGGTGGACCAATTTAATCCATCCAGACGAATATGTCGAAAACCAAGCACAGGAGAGAAAAATTTTTCAGACAAAAGTTGTTTGGTCTCGAGGGGACCATAAGATGGTATCATTGCTTTGACCTTGAAGAATTATTTGAAAGTCACATGAAAGTCACCTCAATTTTTTTAAACAGCATCCCCTATTTTTTATTACATATTCTTGTAGCTGACCTCGAGAACTTTCCAAAACATTCTAATGAAATGTTTCTTCATTGAGTGCTTTTCGAGTTATAAAGCTCCAAAGTTGCAATATGAAAAAATTCAAAATATCTCGTAAAGTATTCACTTTCCGTCTTATCTTACACGATTCAACTAGTTAAGGCAAGAATTGGACATGATCCAACCGGTCAAGGCAAGATCTGGACATGATCCAACCAGTGAAGGCAAGATCTGGACATGATTAAAGTTTCTTTTGTTATCAGAAAACAATTTATTTAAATTTATAAAATAATTTATTTTACTTACTTTTAAAACATGTAAATATTTTTTAAATATACTTTCTATATACTTTTTAAAACATATATTTTAGAAGAATCTATTCTCTTCTTTAAATAAATCATATGCTTTCGTATATGGATATACCATATGTACACAATATAAAGCGTCTCTCAATCAAAGTGACAGTGACGCAGTAGGTAAGGAACGACACAAGAATCAGCCCAAATAACAGACACACGTCAAAATGACGTAAAAAACTGGTCATAACTGGTCAAATGACGTCAAGTGACTAAATAACGACGTCTTTAAAACGTCTTTTTTGTGACATCTTAATGACGTTTCTGTATAACGTCTTAAAAACGTATTATTGACGTTTAGAGACGTCATAAAACGTCATTAAGTCGTCTAAAATGTCGTCATCGATCTGTGACATTAGACTATCATTTTGACGATATTCTCACCATATTTTTGATTATTCCTTGGTTATTTTTTATCCTGAACTTACTTAAATTTGGATGTCATTTTGACGTGTCTGCTAGCTGGGAGAGGT
>NW_022639648.1:316328-316635 GCF_010583005.1 Odontomachus brunneus
ATGTGTGTTTGTGTGTATGTGTGTGGACTTCTGGGTGAGGGTGAGTATTAATGCTCAGGATCATTGGAAGGTGAAGAGGGTGAAAAGTAGGTCGTGGGGGAAGATAGAGGAATAGGTGGAGGTGCTGGACGAGAAGGCAGATTTTGAGAAGAAAAAAAAGGAAAACCGCCAAGTGGGGTGGAAAGGGTGGTAGGTTTTGCTGATCCAGGAGTCTAGGTAGCAACCTGTGCGTAATCCGGGACAAATACTGTACGCGAGCTACCCGGAGTTAAAGTTTTGATATTGAGGGGAAGAAAACGAGTAACAA
>NW_022639648.1:316645-325310 GCF_010583005.1 Odontomachus brunneus
TAACTTACTGTTGATGTGCGATTTGGAGGAGAGAGTAACTGTTGCTGGATTTCTCAGTTGGGCCCCCTTCGATCTTCGTTTGAATAGAACCTGGTATTCGTGTGTGAGGGTTGCGGACGATCGCACGATGAATACAGCAATAAGCACAAGAGTTGAGTAGCTGAACTCTTAGGGTACTTGGATTTTTCCTCAGTGGTAGTAGAAGTGTATAAGTATAAGAGTAAGAGCAAGAGCAAGAGACCCGAGGTGCGCGGAGTCGCGCTTATATACGATATCAACTGGAAATGGTTTGGTAGGGAAGATGTGGAAATTTGGGGGTTCCTAGATTGTTGGATTCGTCAGAGAAAATGGTATGGGGGACTGTTGTATCCAGTAGTAAGTAAGTAGACAGTGTTAAGGAAATCTTCTTGGCTGGGGTTGTGGGTGGAGAAAATCATACATTTCAAAAGAGAAGGTTATTGGAGGATTTTTAAGGTGGTGAGGGAATCAGCAGATGAGGCGGAACCGGATAACGTAAGTTAGAAAATGTAACGGACATAATTTTTTGTTATCCAGCGGTTCCTTTGATCCCAAGGATAAGGTACGGCGAAGTTTACTTTGCGGATTAAGGAGTTTTAGTGCTATATTTCCCAGGATTATTTCGGAATTTTAGTCGGAATTTTTATTGGGGAAAGACAAAAAAAAAACGGTCTTACGATTCGGAATTGTTTGTTGTTTCCCGACAGAGGAGGCAAAGATAGAGTGCATGACTCATGTCTGCACAGGACGTAACACTTGGTTATATTTTATCCTGAACTTACTTAAATTTGGATGTCATTTTGACGTGTCTGCTACCTGGGAGAGGTCTCAGGCTCGAATCTCAGCAATGCCCATACAGCACAGAAGCTTGCAGCAACATTGCTACAACGTTGCAAGATTGCATATTGCAGTGCAATGTTGCAGAGACTTTGCAGTGACATTAATTTGCAATATTACTTTAGCAATATTGCAGTAATATTAAAAAAAATATTACGAATATAATATATTTTATTTATTCACTAGTTATTTTTGTTATTTGTATTTCAAATGCAGTAATGTTTTACATCAATAATACTTATAGAGTAGTACTTAGAATAGCACTCGTTAGTGGCAATCATTAATTTGTCTTATTGCATATTTTTTATACTTCTTATAACGTTTTTTTCGGAGAAAATACTTTCTTTAGATTGAATATTCGTACTTGTTTAATTTTGTGTTTTTTTTAATTTTATTAAAATATTATATTCTTAAACGAAATATCACTTTTTAAAATGATGAAAATAAAATTTTATTTCGTTCAAGGAAACCATGTCATTTGATGAAACAACACTATTGTTTTAAATAATATTTTTTAAAAGTTTCTCTCAAAATTTAGTAATTCGATTTGTTTAATTTGGATTTTCTTGAATTGTTTAACTTTTTTTTGTTGGATTAATCATTATAACATTTTGTTCAAAATGTAATATTATCACTGGTTCACTACATTACATCAATATTCATCGCATATCGAGTGTTGCATTGTTTCAATATCTATCAACAAATTATCCAATAAACAACAAATAAAAATTATATAACTATTATTTGGTGCTTGCTAGGTATGTTACCCTTATAGAAATATCATACTAAGAATAATTGATAATTACTTATTATCCAGTATTTTTAATACTGAAAATAAGTAATTATCAATGATTCTTAGTATGATATTTCTATAAGGGTATAATATACTGTGAACAATATAAGGATACATTATATAAGCATGAATTGTAAGAACATCGTTGGAGTCATCAGAGTCACCGCGTGCGCGCCGATTGTCAGGTTAAGCAACAGTTTGCTGTCAGGACATGGATGGGTGACCAGTAGTATACCGCTTGAGATCGAAATTATTGCAGGAGGATTCATGAAAGTTTGGAATGTGTTGACAACCTTTGATATCTAGTAGTTTATGAGACATGAGAAAATTAGGAATATAAGTATTTTTTTGTAAACATTATGATTTTCTCATTTTTCACCTTCGCATAATAATTCTCAGTATTTGATTACTATCAATATTTAACAGTGATTTTATTATCAGTATTCACCAGAAATTAAGTTAATTGGCCAAAAAATTACTGAATTACTGGTAATATTTAATCACTAATAATTTTTCAGTATTTCTTAGTATGATATTTCTATAAGGGCGTTTTTAGGGCGAGTGAGAAAGAGAGTGAACGAGATTGAAAGAGTGATTGAGAGTGTGAACGGGGTGAGAGAAGGAAAAGAGTGGAATGAAAGATAAGTGGAGAAATGTGGGTGAGGTGTGGGAAGATGAGATAAGAGAATAAGGAAGCGAGAAAGGAAGCAGATGTAGAGAGATTAGAAAAAGAAATACGAGAGAGGAGAGAAAAGAGCAAGAGAAGAAATATCTGGAGAGGTGGGTAGAAACTATGTAAAAGGAAGTGTGGCAAAAGCAGAAGGAACAAGAAAAGATGTGTAGATAAGAGAAGGACAGGGAGTAGGATTGATTAGGCAAAGAAGTAGGGGAAGAGAAGGGCAAGGGAATAAAGGGAGAAATGAAGGAGAAAGGAAAAGGTAAGATAATGAAAGGAAAGAGAGAGATAATGGGAAGTGAAAGAGAGGAGAGTGAGGGAATTATAAGTTCGGATGAGGTATGAAAAAGAAAAAGAGAGTCGATAGAAAAGGAGGAAAGGGAAGAAGAAGAGGAGGGTGACTGGTGTGGATTTAGAGGAGGAAAGAAGCTACAAAGATCTCCTCAGAAAAAGAAAGAAATGAAGGGGAATGGAGAAGGGAAGAGGGAGGGGGAGGAAAAGGGAAGAGAGAGATGGAGGAGGGAGATGATGGAAGGGCCGAGGGAAATAAAAGAGGAGTTAAAAGAAACAGGTAAAGAAGCGATAAGGAGTCAAGGGAAAGAAATGAGGGAGGAGATAAACGCAATAATAAGGAAAGTGGGAAAGAGGAAGGAGGAATGGGGAGAAGAGGGAGAAGAGATGAGGGGTAGAATGGAAGAGCTTGAAAAAAGGTACAAAGAAGAAGAGAGGGAAGGGAAAAAGGAAAGGGAAGGGAAAGGTAACAGATTGGAAGCTAGAGTAAATGGAAAGAAGAATGGCAGAGAAAGGGAGGGGAGGAGGAAAAATATATGGGTGAAAGCGTTGAAAGGAGGAGAGAAAGAGATAGAAGAAAGAATAAAAAGAATGTGGAGTGAGGTGGGAATAGGTGAAGAGATAGAGCAGGTGAGGATGACAAATATTAGAAAGAAAAGGGAAGAAAGAAAGATGTTACTAAGGATGAGAAGTTTGGAAGGGAAAAGGGTAGTGATGAGGAAAAAGAAAATAGTAGAGAAGGAGATAAGGGTAGAGGATGATTTGATGTGGAGGGAAAGGAACATGTGGTAGCAGATAAAGGAGATAGTGAGAAAGGAAAGAAACAGAGGAAGGATAGTATGGGTTAGGTATGGAAAAATACAGGTAAAAGGAAAGTGGTGGTGGTGGAATAAGGAAGAGAACAGATTAAGGGATAAGGAGGGTGAAGAATGGGAAGGACAGGGAGAAGAAGAAAAAGAGGGGAGAGGAGGAAGAAAATAAGGTAAGAGAAGGAGGGAGAAGATGGGAAAATGGGAAAGGGGTGAGAAGAAGGCATTTTGGTACATGGCTGAGGTGAAAAATAAGAATAAGGTGTTTTGGGAAAAAATTAGCGAATGGGAGATTGTGGTCTTAATGGAAACATAGGTAAATGAGAAAGGTTGGCAGAAGATGAGAGGGAAAATGCCAAAAGAATATGAATGGAAAGTGAAGTGGACAAAGACAAAGAATAAGAAGGGAAGGGCAAGTGGAGGGGTGATGATGGGACTAAGAAAGGAGATTGAAAGGGAGGAAGACGAGGAGGATAAGGAGGGAATAATAAAGAGCGTGGTAAGAGTTGGTAGAGAAAGATGGAAGGTAGTGAGAGTGTATGTGAATTAGGACTTAGATAGAAAGTTGGAGGGTTTGAAAAAATGGATGGAGGAAAGAGAAGAAGGAATAAGAACAATCATTGGAAGGGCTATTAATGCGAGGAGTAAGGATGGAGGGAGTTGGAATTAAGAGGAGGGAAGGAAATGAGTAGAAGATTTAAAACAAAAAGTGAATGAAGAAGGGAAAAAGTTGATAGGAGTTATAGAAAAGAAGGGGTGGGTGATATTAAATGGATGTGTAAAGGGGGACGAGGAAGGGAAACATACGTATGTGGAAGGGAAGGGGAAGACAGTGATAGATTATATATATTGAGGGATAGGGAGATGGTGGACAAGATGGCAAGTTTGGAAGTGGGAGAGAAAATGGATTTAAATTATCACCTGATAGTAATGTGGTTGGAGGGAAGGAAGATGAGGGAAAAAAGATAGAAAAAGAGGGAGAGAACAAAATGTAGGGGAAGATGAGATGAAGAGAGAAAAGAGAGATTTAAGGAAAGTTTAGGAATACAAATAGAGTAGAAAGGAATGGGGTAAAAGTTAGAAGAAATGAAAGGAAGAATAAAAAGAGTGCTGGAGGAAAATGATTCCCAGTGAGAAAACTAATATCAATTCGATATCGAATCAATATCAATACTATCAGAATATATCAACGCGCCATTTCTCGTTACAACATATTTATGGCGAGAAATGACTCGTCAAAACGATCTCGAATCAACATCGAAACAGTCAAATCGATGTTTGTTGAGGAAAGGACGGCACGCTCCTGGAAAATGTTTCTGATGATATTAATTGGGCCACTCTGCGTGCCCATCGTTGTTTCGTCGATCATCTCCGGAGTTGCATGATACAATGGCTTTTGAACCTTTGCTGTTTTCACCACCACCCCTTATAGAAATATACTAAGAATCATTGATAATTACTTGTTTTCAGTATTAAAAATACTGGATAATAAGTAATTATCAATGATTCTTAGTATAATATTTGTATAAGGGATGTTCTCGCACTTCCCAGCGAGAAAAGACTTGTCGATCGACATCGAAACGATATTGAATCGAAATCGATTTCACAATTTCTATGTCGATTCGACATTGTTTTGACGTCGACTGTCGAGTTACTTTTCGCTAAGTTGCACTTATTGCATCAGTTCAGCCAAAAGCAGTGTAGCCAAAAAGAACAGACTAATGGTACAGAGTTGGCGGTTAACAGGAGTTAGATAGTTTTCGGTTTAACCTCCGACATATTAAGACGTGTTTGAACGTGTTCAGACCGGTGATTTTTGGAAGTTGCCTTTGGAACCTACCAAGGCCCTACTCATTTATATCTATTTTCTTACATTTCCAAATTCGTCAAAGCGTGAGATATTCTATCTGAATTCATCTTTTGTTGTCTCTTACATATACGATGGAAATCTGAAATCTAGCCAAATATTTATTCTACATACGATGGAAGCACTGTTCGGAGTAATGGCGTAGAGTCACTCACAGGAAAAGTGTGCTCAGCCAAACATTGAAACTGAAACTGAAACTAACAGGAGTTAGAGGTTAGGGACAACGTAATTGAGAGAGAGTGATGTTTTTATATCCTATTCAACATCATGGAAGATGACGAAAGACCTGTAGGTATAATTGTTGCTTATGTGAAATATTTTAGTCAGTATTTCGTTATAAAATATAGTTGAATATAATTTATAAAGTTCGAGGTTAACTTGTTGGTTGCCAGTCGCAAAAAGTATAAGATGTTTCATATTTTAATGTGTCTCAATTATAGCTTTCTATTGATTAAACTCAAACTTATTTAAACATTAACCTTTAACTTTTTTAACAGTTAATTAATATTATATTTCATTTATCTTTCATTCATTTTGTTTGCTACTTTCTTTTTGCTTTTTTTCATAATTTTTAACATTTCTATAGTATTATAATGAGACTTACAATTAAAAAGTACAATTAAGACTTACAAGTAAGAATTACAATTGTTAATTTAGTTGCAAATTAATAGAGCAAATTAATATATCCAATGTTCACAGTTTGACTGCTCTGATTCGATATTGAGTTTATAACAATAATACAGAAACGATTTATAAATTGCCTTAAAGGAAATGAATACAGAATTTTGTATATCTTGGTCTTAGTATTCAGATCAAGATGATAGCAACAATGACTATAAGGATGACTATAAGGATGGTGATGATAATAGCATGGATGTAGAAGTGAATGAAGAGGGAAGTGAAAATGTTAATGCATTATATGATGGAAATTTGAATAATACAGTTAATCATGAAAACGTTATGAACATTAATAATAACAGTGCAAGTAACAATAACAGCATGGATAGTCCTGATGAAGATTCAAGCTCTAATGATTCAGATTCTGATGAAAATAGCAATGCCAATGTTGATAGTTCTGATGAAGATCGAAGCTCTTATAATTTCAATTCTGAATATAACAGTGAAAGTGACAGTATGAAGAGCAAGAACATTTACAGTTTGCTAATAACAATGAAAGAAGCCAATATGTTGTTACAATTTTGCGTGACTGGATTCAGGAAGGAGGCATTATGTCAATGCGGAAGCTTGACTCATTGCTTGTAAAGTTCCATCGTATGTTCCCTAATGTACCACTTAGTTATAAACCACTCTTACAAACTCCAGATCAAATTAATATAATTCAAGTTAATGAAGGTGAGCTGTGGTATAAAGGAATAGCTTTTAATCTGAATTTAATAAATTTGGAAGAATATCTACAAGTTTATGATGAAATTTTAATTGACATTAACATTGATGGCCTCCCTTTATTTAAAAGTAGTTCACAAAAATTTTGGCCTATTCTTGGAAAACTTATAAGATCAAAGAGTGAACCATTTATCATAGCCATTTTCAAAGGAAGCCAGGATCCTGTTATAGATGACTTATTCAACGATTTTGTGAGAGAGATAGCTGATTTATATAGAAATGGATATGTACGAAATGATAAGAGCTACAGATTCTCTATCAGACATTATATTTTGGATGCGTCTGCTCGGTCCAAAGTTAAGTGCTGCATCGAACATGGTGGTTACTGTGCTTGTGAGAAATGTGAGGTAGTTGGAGAATATGTTGATAATAGAATGACTTATGCAGAACTTAATGAAAATCTCAGAACAGATCGGTCTTTCTTTAATCAAGAGCAATCTTATCATCACATAGGCCGTTCACGGTTGGAAGTCATTGGAGTTGGTTTAGTTTCCCAGTTCCGTTTGGATAGTCTTCATTTAGTATATCTTGGTGTTTTTAAAAGATTAATTCTTGCTTGGAAAAAGTGGAACGGGCTCTGGAAGTTACACTATAATACAACAGAAGATATTTCTTATAAGTTGTTGATGCTAAAAGATTCCTGCTCTCGAGATTTCAACAGACCGCCAAGGATCTTAGATTTTCCATTTTTAAAGGAACAGAATTTCGACGAATATTATTATATGATGGAATGTTGATTTTTAGAGACTCTGTGGCAGATGAAATATATGAACATTTTTTCTTCTGCACTGTGCAATTTATATTTTAAACAGTTCGTATTTGATGCAAATCTATTGTGATTATTCCAATGAATTATTAAGGAAATTTATTTCGCACTCCGCTGTTATTTATGGACAAAAATTTATTGTTTACAATGTACACTCATTGTGTTATCTTGCCAGTGAATGCAAGACTCATGGAAAGTTAGATGACTTCAGTGCATTCCAGTTTGAAAACAAATTACAATCCATCAAAGCATCATTGCGGTGTGGTTACAAACCCTTGCAATAAATAGCTTTTCGTGACTTGGAGAAAGGATAGATTAATGTTACATTAGAAAATGGAGAAAATTTAGTTGTATTTTCTTGGAGACGTAAAGAGCGTATTATAAATGAAATTTTAAATGGGACCCAATTCAGAAGAATCCATGTCAATAACATTATGTTTCAATGCAATAAAAAAGATTCATGTTTCAAAACTTATGATAATATTGTTGCAGTTCTTCAAAATATTGTACAAATACAAAATGAAGTATACTTCATTGGTTTTTCCTTTTCTATTGCTGTGGATGTATATGAATATCCTTTGCCTTCTTTTTATCTTGGAATCATGAAAGTTTCAAATCAGGACAAGGAAAGAAAAATGTTTCCTCTTACTCAGATTACATGTAAATGTTGGCTCATGCCTGATGATGATGCTTATGTGTGTGTGCCTCTGCTACATAGTATACCTTTATCCAAGTAGCTTTTTTCAGACTTATTGCTTTTTCCGTAAGTAATTAAAAGCTTTAAATATATAATTTTTTCTAACACTTTTCTAAGTAATACTTAGTATTAAAATATAATGTTTTAAAGAAAATTTTCAATTTTTTTAAATTACTTTGGTTAGTTCTGTTTGGATTTTCATGCAATATTTCTATGTAAGAGGATAATTTTTTTTATAAGTAAAAGTTACATTGGAAAGAAAATTAGAAATCAAGAAGTTCATATCAAAATCTTTATTTTAATTAATACTTTTTTAACATGTCTGTCTTATAGATACTTGGTATACAGGGTGTTCAAAAAGTCCCGGACCGGTGAAATATCTCGAAAACTAAGCATTTTAGAAAAAAATGTTTCAGATAAAAGTTGTGGCGTTTAAAAAGATGTATTTACTGATCACATCAGTTTGACCTTGGGTTGCGTAGCGAAGGTCAGGTCAAGGTCACATTA
>NW_022639648.1:325469-328107 GCF_010583005.1 Odontomachus brunneus
CGAGATGTGCTATAAGAATATGCAATGAAAAATGGGGTGTTCCATTTAAAAAAATTAATGTGACCTTGACCTGACCTTCGCTACGCAACCCAAGGTCAAACTGATGTGATCAGTAAATACATCTTTTTAAACGCCACAACTTTTATCTGAAACATTTTTTTCTAAAATGCTTAGTTTTCGAGATATTTCACTGGTCCGGGACTTTTTGAACACCCTGTATACAAGGTGCATCACGGAATTGTAACAGTTGATATCTATTGCACTTTGCATAATAGAAAAGCATGGCATAAAGTTGAATGGCCACTACTTTCTTATGGAGTAAATTTTTTGTTGGTATAATGATATATTAGAAAAATGTTATTGCGTTTTTATTTTAAATAGAATATTCATATTCTTCATATTTTTCATATTCATTTAATTCCTTTAGTTAATTCCTTAGAATGCTCTGCATAATAAAGTAGTAAGATAAGATGATCAAAAAATGAATAGTTAACGAGATATTTCAGATTTGTGAAAGTAAATGTTCAAACGTCCCACCAATACACAACAAGGATTTGGCATATCGCTTCTTTATGTTTCTTATTACAGAATCAAAATAATCACATTATACATTGAGAGAAAAAATATCTTGAAAATAAAAAAATATTTATTTGGATTGCTGTTAATAACATATAATAACATTATATTTATTTATATTAATATAATATATTTAAAAATAAGAAAATATATATTTTTTTATAATCTAAACTTTTCATGAAAGCAATTATTTATTTTATTTATAAAAGAATTTAGATTTAAATAAATTTGCTATTAGCACAAAAAAAATTCAAATGAATATTTTCTTTTTTCCAATATATTTTTTCCCTGTGTACGTAAACAGTTTTCTATAATTTGTTTTTTAAATCTTTTACAGAAATAAATGGTCATAAATAAATTATGTTCTTTAAACAGAACAGAAAGGAATTTAGAGGATTGTGACGGATAATCTAAAAAACATACGGTAATAAATAGTTTATTAACTATAGCTCAATGCTTGGGCACGTTCATCACGTTTAATTTAAATCCTTTGGACTTCTTTCTGTGGAGCTATCTAAAGAACAGAATTTATTAACAACCGTTTATTTCTGTAAATCTCCATGTAGAAGATTTAAAAGAACGAATTATTGAAAACTGTTTACATATATAACTAGTGATTGTCTTAATTCGGTAATGAGGAACATAAAGAAATAATTTGCCAAATGTTTGTTGTGTGTTGGTGGAACGTTTGAACATTTATTTTAATAAATCGTAATATATCGTAATAAATCGTGAAATATCTCGTAATAAGAAATATCTCATATAACTATTCATTTTTTATTATCTTACTTTACTACTTTTTTAGACAAAATATTGTAAGAAATTAACATATACAAAAAAATAAGCAAGGTTATATTTAAAATAAAAATGCAATGTATTTTCTGGTGCATCATTGCACTAACGAAAAATTTATTCTATAAGAAAATAATGCTCTTTAAGCCATTATAAATTTTCCTTTACATTATTCTTTTCATTTTCTACCCTTATAGAAATATCATACTAAGAATCATTGATTAATTACTAATTTTGAGTATTAAAAGTACAGTATTTAGTAATATTCTGTGATTCAAATACAGCTTTTAGTATTCAAGTATTTCAATATTTAATGTTACAAATTCTACCTTATGATTGATTTCAATACTTAAATATTGATATGTAATATTTCGTCCAATGATAAAATACTGTAAGATATCAGCGGACATCGACATTCTTACGCCATCTAACAACACGCAGCAGAACCTCTAAAACCATACGAGAAGACGAACTTCCCCACCTCCACGCGCATTATAAAAACCGAGGGTATGAGTTAAAGAGGAGCAGTAAATTGAGAGAGAGAAGTTAAGGAAAGAACCAACACACGGTTTTGAGGCATTATTAGATAGTCGTTTGTATTTGGACGATCGTAAGCTTTCTTTAGTTAGTGGAGTAAAGTCGTATTACGTTCCATTTAATTGTTGAGAGATATTCACCTTTGGTGATTAGTAATTTGTTCGTAAACTTAAAGAGTTTATTGGTTTGACCTTCTTTAATAAGGAAGGAAAATTTCCTTGAAGGTATTAGTCAATAATAGGAAAGTTAGATTGCGGATCGTATTAGAATTACTCTGTATTCAAGGAGTTTGTAACGACATATATTACATCGAATAAATGCAGTGTATCAACAAGTGTATTTAATCAAACTGTGTTCAACTGAACAATATTATAATAAACGTACTATTAATTCAATCGCAAAGACCGTTGTGAAATCTTTCCTTATTAGCAATAACCCAAAGGTCACGTATTGTTGCTAAGGTACCACCTCAAAGTAATATTACAATACTTACGCAGAACATTGTCAATATTTAAATACTAATATATAATACTTTGCTAAGTGATGAAATACTTACGCAAAGTACTGTTAAGATTAAAAGTATTAACCCAGACAGCATACAATATTAATAAGTTATTAGATAAATATTTATAAATATTTATTTTGAATTACTTTTTTAAATTGTTATATATATATATATATATATACATACATATATATATATATATATATATATATATATATATATATATAT
>NW_022639648.1:328472-328939 GCF_010583005.1 Odontomachus brunneus
TTCGTCCGCCATCTTGAAAATTTTAAAACAGCCAAAGTTATATCTGAACGTAAAATTTTCCGCTTTTTCATTTTCCGGTGTCAAAAAGGGGGGTTTCCATTTTAAAAAAACCACTTCCGGTTGAATTAACCCACTTTCGGTCAAAATCAAAAGTTGAAAGGTACGCCATTTTGGTTCCCCCTCGAAACCTTACAACTTTTATATGAAACTTTTTTCGATTCCTGGCCACACAAACGAGTTATTGGAGGTGATAGATTCAGATGACTCACCCTGTATATTTCTTTCATTTAAAGAATTTTTTTCTAATGTACATTACCAATTTAAATTTCGATTTTCTTATTTCTTTATTAATTTAATAATTATAAATAATTATATTTATTTTTTTCATGTGCAATATTTATAGAAATATTTACAAAATATTAATTTTTTGTTTACAATAAATATTATGGAAAATATTTAGATATTTC
>NW_022639648.1:328949-330045 GCF_010583005.1 Odontomachus brunneus
GTACCGTTACGGTAAAAGCGTTCATCTTGTGAGGCTATCCACGAATCAAGCTATTTTTTGATGTCTTCATATGAGCGGAACTGCTGATCAGCCAGACCATGTGCCATCGAACGGAACAAGTAATAATCGGACGGCGCAATATCTGGGGAATATGGCGGATGGGGTAGGACTTTCCATTTGAGCGTTTCCAAGTAGGTTTTAACAGGTTTGGCAACATGAGGCCGAGCGTTGTCATCCAGTAGAATCACTTTTTTGTGCCTCTGCTCGTATTGTGGCCGTTTTTCGCGCAGTGCTTGGCTCAATCGCATCAATTGAATTCGATACCGTTCCCCAGTGATGGTTTCGTTCGGTTTCAACAGCTCATAATAAATAACACCGGTCCCACCAAATACATAGCATAATCTTCGCAGCGTGAATATTCGGCCGAGCCGACGACGTAGAAGCATGACCGGGCAGTCCCCATGACTTTCTTTTCTTTGGGTAGCTGTAATGAATCTATTTTTCATCACGATGCGATGAAGAAAACCGCCTCCTTTTTTGCCGCTGGAGCAGTTGTTCAGGCGAAAAAACGACGCTTAACGTCCCTTGGCTTCAAATCATAAGGAACCCAAGTTCCTTGCTTTTGAATCATTCCCAACGCATGCAATCGCTTGGAAATGGCTTGGCGGGTAACTCCTGATGCTGAAACAAGCTCTTCTTGCGTTTAGCACGGATCCTCATCGAGCAATGCCTCCAATTCAGCGTCTTCGAAGGTTTTTGGCCTTCCTTCACGCGGACGGTCGTCAACATCGAAATCACCGTCTTTGAAGCGACGAAACCAATTACGGCACGTTGTTTCACTTAGAGCAGCATCTCCGTAAACTTTTTGGAGCTCTCGATGCGCTTCAGCCGCCATTTTCATTCTTCGAATAAAATAAGAAAATCAACGCTTCCCGCAAATGATGATTATTTGGCACAAAATCAGACATTTTCATACAACCAAAAGTATATGACGCCAAAACAAAATCACTAACGTGTCAAAGCGGTTTGTTTACCATATGTCTAAGCTTGGTTCATGACGTTTTGGATATGTCAAAATCGACCAGCACTTACTGCT
>NW_022639648.1:330188-332039 GCF_010583005.1 Odontomachus brunneus
ATATATATATATATATATATATATATATATATATGTATATATATATATAATGCGACGCTACTCGCGAGCGTAACTTCGCGAGCGACGGCAGACAGTCGCCTGTTAGCCGCGTCGACAAATTGCCGTCGGCTCCAGAACACGCCACTAAGATACCCACGAGAGTTGGGCGCCAGATGCGGAAAGGCCGCACCACTTCGATAAACGCGAGAGCCGATAATTATCACGAGAATCGCGCGTCCCGGAACCGTCGGGACCGGTAGCTCCTATGAGGTTAAAGTCGGAGACGGGGTTGGTTAGGAGAAGGCGAAATCAACTTGACTTGATTTTGATAATAAGAATTACGTTTATTAGGGGACTCTCGCACGTCCCGATATTCAATTCGCGATATGAGGTCGTAACGGCAACGCTCCTCGAGAGACGGTACTGCTCGCGAAAACGCCACGCGAAGCCCGAGGACGACTTCCTCGGGCGAGCCTTTTCTTAACCGCGCGACCACTCCGCGGACGAGACACGATACACTACTAGTCGATACGCGACACAAATAAATTTTGGAGCAGATGGTTAATCTTACAGAATGCGGCGACGGCCCTTGTGTCGGCGGCGACGTCGGCGACGACGGCGGCGGTGACGACAGCGGCGGCGATCCTCTCTCTCTCCGCTCTCTCTTTCTCGCTCCGCTCTCTCTTTCTCGCTCCGCTCCCCCTCGGTCACTCCGTTCTCCCTGGTCTTCCCACTTCACTCTCCCTCACTCTCTCTCTCTCTCTCTCGCTCTCTCTCCTCTCTCTCTCTCTTCTCTCTTTCTCACTCGCGCTCTCTCACTCTGTATGGTCCGCGTGCCGGAAACGAGTTCTGCTCGCGGCGGTAGTCGCGGTAAGGCTGCCAGCTCATTTTCTCTGGGAGGATCGCGTATCCTCGCGGATCCTCCCTCGTCGCTGCCCCCCTCGTCCTGTGTTGGTCGGTATTCGAGAATCGGCAGGTTTCGGTGTTCTTGTCTCGAGACACTTTTCGTCTCAAGACACTGTTGTCATCGGGAATTCGTCTGTTGCCTCTCCCGGCTCTCCCGTTTTTTCCTGCCGGATTTCTCACGACGGCTGCTTCGCTAAAAGTAAACACAGCTGATCCGTCTAAGCGCGATACTGTGTTATAACTACGATAGCTTCTCAGCGATAGAATATTCGCTATTGCTGAGCGCACGATAATCCGCGATAATATATTTTAATCACAAAAGTACGAGAGTGCGATTCACCTGATTAAGGGCTTCGCTAGTTGTCGTCCGCTGCGTCCTCGCTCCTCGATGTCCTCCGCTCCTTGTCCTGGTGGCCGGCAAGGGACGCCGAGGGGCACAAAATTCGGGACGCGCTGACCTTCGCATTTGCTCCGCTCGCAAAAATCGCTTCTTCGCTTTGTTCTAAGATCTTCACAATAAACATTCGACGGAACGCGACATTCGGAAAGGTCTCGAAAAACCGTTAGCGATGCGACACGCGAAAAACATTCTCGCTAATTCGGTACGGGATTCTTGAGACGGGCGCCTCCACGGCTGCCACGTCACAATAAGAATAAACAAATGATTTCTTTACAAGGAGAAAATTAGTGTTTTTAAATGTAAAAACTGTTTAAATAAATATTTGCTTGTTTTAAAAGTAAATAAAATACAAGTAAATCATTTTATAAATCTGAATAAATTATTTTCTAATATTAAAAGTATTTTTTTATGTTTCAAATTAAAGTTTCTTTTATTACCAGAAAAAAATTTATTTAAATTTACAAAATAATTTATTTTACTTACTTTTAAAATATGTAAATATTTTTTAAATATACTTTTTACATACTTTTTAAAACATATATTTT
>NW_022639648.1:332049-332378 GCF_010583005.1 Odontomachus brunneus
ATCTTTTTTATGACATCTTAATGACGTTTCTGTATAACATCTTAAAAACGTATTATTGACGTTTAAGACGTCATAAAACGTTATTAAGTCGTTTAAAATGTCGTCATCGATCTGTGACATTAGACTATCATTTTGACGATATTCTCACGATATTTTTGATCATTCCTTGGTCATTTTTTATCCTAAACTTACTTAGATTTGGACGTCATTTTGACGTGTTTGCTACCTGGGAGAGGTCTTAGGCTCGAATCTCAGCAATGCCCATACAGCACAGAAGCTTGCAGCAACATTGCTACAACGTTGCAAGATTACATATTGCAATGCAATGT
>NW_022639648.1:332776-333400 GCF_010583005.1 Odontomachus brunneus
TTGGAGAGTGAAGGAGAGAGAGTGTGGGTGTGAGAGGGTGTGTGAGTGTGGTGTAGGAGGGGGTGAGTGGGGTGGAATAAGAAAGGTGTGGAGGGAAAGTGAGGGAGTGGTGAAAAATAGGGAAAAGGGGAACGGTTGAAAGAGGTTAGGTTGTAGTGAGGTGATGACTGGAGAGAGTTGAAGGAGAGGGTAGTGACATCTAGTGAAGTTTAGCAGAAGTGGTAGAGAGATGGGTAGGTAAAACAGGAAGGTGGTAGTTGGGTTTAGGTGAGTTAGAGGATGGAGGAAGAGGTAGAGGTAGTTAAGGGTAGTAAAGGAGCGGTGAGTAGAGTGGGAAGGGAAAGAGGGAATAGTGTGGGAGCGCTAGATTATTTTCTGAGAAGGAAAAGGAGCTTCGAAGAATTGAGCGGAGGTAGGAATGAGGAAGGAGAGGAGGAAGGGTATATAAAGAGCAGGAAGGAACAGAGAGCTAAGATGGGAAATAGGAAGGAGGAGGAGGAAGGGAAGATAGAAGGGATATTGAGGGAGATGATGAAGGAAAATAGGTGTATGTGGGGTAGGGTGGAGGAGAGTTTGGGAGAGATAAGGAAAGAGATAGAGGAAGTTAAAAGGAAGGTGGAGGAA
>NW_022639648.1:337719-352885 GCF_010583005.1 Odontomachus brunneus
TTGGAGAGTGAAGGAGAGAGAGTGTGGGTGTGAGAGGGTGTGTGAGTGTGGTGTAGGAGGGGGTGAGTGGGGTGGAATAAGAAAGGTGTGGAGGGAAAGTGAGGGAGTGGTGAAAAATAGGGAAAAGGGGAACGGTTGAAAGAGGTTAGGTTGTAGTGAGGTGATGACTGGAGAGAGTTGAAGGAGAGGGTAGTGACATCTAGTGAAGTTTAGCAGAAGTGGTAGAGAGATGGGTAGGTAAAACAGGAAGGTGGTAGTTGGGTTTAGGTGAGTTAGAGGATGGAGGAAGAGGTAGAGGTAGTTAAGGGTAGTAAAGGAGCGGTGAGTAGAGTGGGAAGGGAAAGAGGGAATAGTGTGGGAGCGCTAGATTATTTTCTGAGAAGGAAAAGGAGCTTCGAAGAATTGAGCGGAGGTAGGAATGAGGAAGGAGAGGAGGAAGGGTATATAAAGAGCAGGAAGGAACAGAGAGCTAAGATGGGAAATAGGAAGGAGGAGGAGGAAGGGAAGATAGAAGGGATATTGAGGGAGATGATGAAGGAAAATAGGTGTATGTGGGGTAGGGTGGAGGAGAGTTTGGGAGAGATAAGGAAAGAGATAGAGGAAGTTAAAAGGAAGGTGGAGGAAGGAAGGACGGAAAGGGAGAGGATGGGGGAGAGGATAACAAATTTGGAAAAAAAGTGGGAGGAGAGAGGGGAGGTAAAGGGGAAAAGAGAATGGGAAAGACTAGAAGAAAGGATAGGGAGAATAGAATTAAAGGTGGAGGGAAAAAAGGAAGAGGCAGGAGAGAAAGAGGTAGGAGGTTGGGGAGAGAAATTAGAGGAGTTGGAAAAGAAAATGGAAAGGTTAGAAAAGGAAAGATGAAGGGATAATATCATAGTGAAAGGAATTATGTTGGAAAAGTGGAAAGAAATGGAGCAAGTAGGGAAAATTTTTAAGGGGATTGTGGAGGATGTAAGGATGAGAGAGGTGAGGAGGTTGAAAACGGGGAAGGAGAAATGGGGAGATATGGCAGTAGTAAGGCTGGGCAGTGAGGAGGAGAGAAAGAGAGTGTTAAGTGGGAAAGGGAAGCTGAGGGGAGAGAAGTTGTGGATAGAGGAGGATTTAACGTGGAAGGAGAGGAGATTGAGATGGAGATTGAGGAGTATAGCAAGGGAGGAGGAGGGGAAGGGAAATAGAGTGAAAATAGATGGGGAGAGGATAATAATTAATGGAAAAGCGTGGTATTGGGAAGAGGGAGAGAGGAGGTTGGTGGATTGGAGGGGGAGGGGAAGGAGACAAGGGGAGCTAGAGAAGGTTCAGGGGGGGGAAGGGAAGGCAAAGGGGTGGAAGGAGGTAAAGTAGGAGAGAGAAGAGAAGGGAAGAGAGAGGGGAAGACAGGAGAAGAGGATGAGGAAGAAAAAGGAAGGGATAAGGAGAAGACGGTGAAGAGAGTGGAGGTGGAATTAAGAGGGGAAGGTAAGGGAGAGGAAATATTTAAGGTAGTATTTTGGAATGTGGCAAAATTGGGGAATAAGGGTAGGGATTTTTGGAAGGAGACGGAGGAATGGAATATAATGGTATTTTGTGAAACATGGCTGGATAGCAAAGGGTGGGAAAGGATGAGGGTAAGGCTACCGAGGGAATATAGATGGGAGATTCAAATGGCAAAGAAAAAGAATAGGAAAGGCAGGGCAATGGGAGGGATGTTGATGGGGATCAGAAAAGGGATTAGGGTTATAAGGGTGGATATGGAGAAGGTGGAAGGGATTTTGGTAGTGGAGGTAAAGGTAGGAGGGGAAAGATGGAGGGTAGTGGGGGTCTATGTGAAGGGGGATATTGAAGAGAAGATGAGGGTTTTAAGAAGTTGGATGGAGGGGAGGGAGGAGGGAGTGAATACGATTATTGGAGGGGATTTTAATGCGAGGACAGGGGAGGAGGGTGGAGGGATAAGGGAGGAAGAATGGGAGGATAGGGAAGGGGGAGGAGGTGGGGTGGGAAATTTTTAATGGAGGATTGGATGGAGATCTGGAAGGTGAGTGGACGTATACGGGAGGGAGAGGAGAGACGGTAATAGATTTAGTGTTGGGGAACGGGGAGGTGAGGAGGAAGATAGAGAGATTGGAGGTGGGGGACAATGTGGACTCGGGTCATCACCCAATAGTAGTATGGATGAGAAGTAAAGGCTGGGAAGGGAGGAAGGACGAGAGGAGGGGAGGGAAAAGTAAGGGATGGAGGTGGTCGGGGGAGGGGAAAGAGATTTTTAGGGAGAGGATGGGGGGATATAAGGATAGGCAATGAGGAGATAGGGAAGATGTGGGAGGAGATGAGAGGAAAGGTGCAAAATATATTGAGAGAGGGGCGAGAGGGGAAAGGGAAATAAGGGAAGGGTGGTGGGATGAGGAGTGTGTAGAAGGGAAAAGAAAGGTAAGAGGAGAATTAAGGAAGTGGTGGAAGGGTGAGGGGGATAGAAGAAGTTATAGGGAAGAGAAAGGAAGTTATAAAAGGTTATTGGAAAGGAAGAAGAAAGAGGAGAACGAAAGATGGGAAGAGGAGATGAAGTTGATAAAAACGGAAGGACAAGTATGAGAAGTGGTGAGAAAGGAGAGGAGAAGAAGGAGGGGAGGAAATGGGGGGTTGGGAATAGAGGAATGGGAAGAATATTGTAAGGGACTGTTGGGAGGAGTGGGTTATAGGGTGGTAAGAGGAACGGGGGGAGTTAGGAGAGAGGATGGGGAGGAGGATTTGAGGAGGGAGGAAATAAGGGAAGCGTTAAAGGGGATAAAGGATGGGAAAGCGGCGGGAGGGGATGGGATTCCGGGGGAGGTATGGAGGTATGAAGGAGAGGGGATGGAGGAGTGGATATGGAGAATATGTAGTAAGGTGTGGAAAGGAGAAGGTTGGATTGAGGAATGGAGGGAGGGTATAATTGTAGCGGTGCTGAAGAAGAGGGTAGGGGACAGGGTGGAGGATTACAGGGGGGTGACATTGACACCGACCCTGTATAAGATATACGCGACGGTTTTGGCGGAGAGGTTAAGGGACGAAGTGGAAAAGAAGGGGCTGGTGCCGCAGAACCAGGCGGGATTTAGAAGGGGTATGGGAACGATGGATAATATATTTACACTCAATTATATGATAAATAAAAGGATAGATAGGAAAGGGGGGGTTTTGGTTGCGTTATTTGTAGATTTAAGGGCGGCATTTGATATGATAGATAGAGGGAAATTGATAGGGGCCTTGAGGGAGAGAGGGTTAAGGGAAGGGTTGGTGGAGAGATGTGAGGAGGTGGTAAGGGAGACGAGGAATAGAGTGAGGGTAGGTGGGGTGGAAGGAGAGTGCTTTTGGACAGCGAGGGGAGTGAGGCAAGGGTGTCCGTTAAGCCCGCACTTATTCAACTTATATTTGGCGGATCTGGAGGAGGAGTTGGGGAGGGAGGATGGGGGGGTTAAGGTGGGAGGAGGAAAGATATTTTCGTTGGTGTATGCTGATGACATAGCGATTTTGGCGGAGGAAGAGGGGGAGATGAAATGCTTGATAGAGAGGCTAGTGAGATACTTGGATAGGAAGGGATTGGAGATGAATGTGGAGAAGTCGAAAATTATGAGGTTTAGGAAGGGGGGAGGGAGGGAGAAGAATGTGAGTTGGAGGTGGAAGGGGAAGAAAATTGAGGAGGTGAAAATATATAAATATTTGGGATATACGCTGCAGAAGAATGGGGGACAGAAGGAGCATGTGAAGGAAAGGATACTAAGAGGGGCGTCAGTAATGAGACAGGTTTGGGGGATAGGAAAGAGGAGATTTAAGGGGGATTGGGGGAGGAGTTTATGGTTATTCGATAGGTTAGTGTGGTCAGTGATGGGGGATGGGGTGGAGGTATGGGGATGGAAAGAGAGGAAGGGAATGGAGAGGTTGCAAGATAGGTATTTGAGGTGGGTTTTAGGGGTGGAATAGGAGACGTCAGGATATCTATTAAGGGAGGAGCTACAAAGGGCGAGAATGAGAGAAAGGGCGAGTATAAGGGCTTGGGGTTTTGAGAAAAGGTTGGAGGAAGGAAGGGGAAGTAGGATAGCAAGGTTGTGTTGGGAGGAAATGAAAGAGAGATGGAAAAGAGGGAAGGTTATTGGAAAATGGGAGGGTGAAAGAAAGTATTTTTTTGAGGAGAGAGGATTAAGTTTGTGGGAAGTGGAGGAGGAGAGGGAGAAGGGTGTGGGGGGATTTGAGAAAGTGATAAAGAGGGAGAGGGAAATGCATAGGATGGAGAGATGGTGTAGGATAAAGGAGGCAAAATATAATAAATGGTATGGGAGGATAAAAGGGGTGGGGATACCAGGGTACTTGAAGAAGGGGTGGGTGGAAAATAGGTGGCAAAGGTTAGCGAAATTTATGTTAGGAAATGGGATGAGGGGTAACTGGTATTGGAGGGAAGAAGAAGAAAGAAAATGTAGATTATGTGGGATTAGGGAGGAATCATGGGAACATGTATGGGAGGAGTGTTTGGATTGGGGGGAGGTAGGGAGCTGGCAAGAGATGGTGGAGTTGGTGTTGGGGGATGAAGGGGAAGGGGGGGAATGGTTAAGAAAATTGGAAAGTTTGAGGGAGGTCGAGAGGGGGAAGGGGGGAGGAAGATTGAGTTTGTGTGAGTGATGAGAGAGAGAGGGGGAGATGGGGAGAGCGAATGAGCGTGAGGGACGGCGGAAGCGGAGGTCACATGGACGATCGAGAGGGGGAGGGGAGGGATAGGAAATATTGAGAGGGTGTGTGTGTGTGGGGGAGTGGATGGGGAGAGGGGGATGGGGTGGTTTTTAGGTTAACTTGGGCGATTGGGATATTTAATAAGAAGCGTTGGAAGCGTTAGTATAAGTTAATATAAGTTAGTATAAGCGATTAGAATAAGCGTTAGATAAGTTAGTTTTAAGTTAGTATAAGTTAGTATAAGTTAGTATGAGTTAGAATTAAATGTAAGCGGGCGTTAGAGTAGGCACTGCATTGTAACCCTGAGGGGAGGCAATAAATTCCACATACATACATACATACATACTTTCTTTAGATTTAATATTCGTACTTGTTTAATTTTGTGTTTTTTTTTTATTTCATTAAAATATTATATTCTTAAACAAAATATCACTTTTTAAAATGATGAAAATAAAACTTTTATTTTGTTCAAGGAAACTATGTCATTTGATGAAGCAACACTATTGTTTTAAATAATATTTTTTAAAAGTTTCTCTCAAAATTAGTAATTCGATTTGTTTAATTTGGATTTTCTTGGATTTTTTAACTTTTTTTTGTTGGATTAATCTTTATAACATTTTGTTAAAAATGTAAAATTATCACTGGTTCACTACATTACATCAATATTCATCGCATATCGAATGTTGCATTGTTTCAATATCTATCAACAAATTATCCAATAAATAACAAGTAAAAATTATATAACTATTATTTGGTGTTTATTCCATGTAAAGTTAAAGGAAGAATTTAAATTAATTGTTTTCAAATTGTATGAATATTTATATGTTTGTAAAAAGTAAAAAAATCACTATTGCAGTGTTTTATAGTAAATATTTCCTTTATTATTTTATAAAATTTTAAATATATATTTAATTTAATGATTACTTTTTTTAATATCATAACGAAAAATTTTAAACATTATTATAATTAATGGTAAAAAGTAAATATAATTATGAATGAAAATAATAATGATCGTTTAATATGTAAAAATATTAATATTTAATACGTAAAAATGAAAAACTATATATTTTTTCCTTTTACTATCTTGAAACTCATGACTAATTGGATTCGTTTTTTCTTTAGTTCTGCTATTTGTAGTTTCATATTCTTTTCTAATAGCCTATGAAATTAATATATTTCCAGTGCCTCATTAATTTTTCTGTTGCAGCTACTTATCCTGATGCTGCAAATGCTTGCAAAAAGTATGTAACTGATTCAAATTATGAAATAGATAATCAATTAGAGAAAGATATGAGAAAAAAAGAAAACCAGCCCATTTAGACTCAACATCATTAGAAAAGGAGTCTGAGTCAGAAGTTGACTTCAACACAAATATGAAGAAAAAGAAAATATTCAAGAAATGTTTTGATAATTCTAATACTTCAAAGAGAACTCCAGATAAATGTAGAACTTCAATGAAAAGTTTACCTCTTCCTCCTGTTCCACCGTTGATTTCAGACAGATTTGTTATGTCACCTGATAAGATTACAAGGCAACATATACCTCAGTTTTCAAAACAGTCTATTTTATCAATTTCTATTGCTCAAGATTCTGACAGGGATCGTGCAAATTTTTTCGAAAAAATCTTTGCAGAACAATCAGGAAAATGAAGAAAAGAAAAGACAAGTACCTAAGAAGTTAAAACAAAGAAAACAAGATAAACAGACATTTAAAAAGGCAAAGAAATATAATTCAGAAAAAGAATCTTCTTTTCCCATCTTCACAAAGACTATCTTAGAAAAAGATGACAAACATTTATCAAACTTGGTTTCGCATACTCCATGTAAAAATTTTTCCATGGATGAAAGAAGATGTAATTCTAAAGATACTTTAGTGGTCTCGCCATCGAGTGGGTTTCGATTGACCACGGTACGATTGGACATAGATTGTAATGATTGGTTCGACCTAGTAATTCTCTAGATAATTCTTATCATCGATTGGTTATGTCCAATTGTACCGTGGTCAATCGGAACGCTCCCCTCGCCATCTATCAGCAATGAAGTTTATATATCAAGTGAGCTGCGTACATTTAATTCTGTTCGTAGCTGTATCTCGTCTCAATCGCCAGAAACAAGTCTGTCACCTTATTATTCTCCAGAATTTCAAGATTTTCAGCAATATTGATATATTAGGTGCGCAACTAAGTTCTCGCTGTTTTTTTTTTTTTTATAAAAATGCAATTTTATTGTGAAAAAATGGTTACAAATGAATCATTCAAAGCATTGCCCATCGCTAGCTACAACTTTTTCCCATCTTTCTGGCAGAGCTCGAATACCGTTACGGTAAAAGCGTTCGTCTTGTGAGGCTATCCACGAATCAAGCTATTTTTTGATGTCTTCATATGAGCGAAACTGCTGATCAACCAGACCATGTGCCATCGAACGGAACAAGTAATAATCGGACGGCGCAATATCTGGGGAATATGGCGGGTGGGGTAGGACTTCCCATTTGAGCGTTTCCAAGTAGGTTTTAACGGGTTTGGAAAAAGAATAAGGAGGGTTTTATCAAAAATTATAACTAATACTTTAGTTTCAAAGGCCGAGGAAACAAAAACAAATTTGAAACGTTGAAAGTTTGGAATCTTGTGCAAGATTTGTCTTTATATAAATTCTTGTCCATCTCTACGGATCATTTTATTGGCTACAGATCATCTGAAGATGAACTTAAGGAATCTTTAAATATAAGGCCTGACTATGAATACGGGCATAATAGTCTTGTAAAACAGAAATGGCTGCCTTCGTTGAATTTTTTTAGTTTGGCTTCATGAAATAAAATCATTGTTAATCGGGAGCGTCCCAGATGCGCACATTGATAAACGGACACAGCCAACCACAACGCCATATGCCTAGAGATATTCTAGAGATTCTATAAACAACGACATATGATTGAATTTGTCCGTTTGTCAATGTGCGCATCTGAGACTCACTTTTGTTAATCAAAGAGAAATATTGTGACAGATACTCTTGTTTTATAAATCTGTCTTTTTTTAATATTGGGTCACAAGCTATTTATAGATTATTATAAGGGAGGTTCATTCTAGTAAATTATGTAACTCAATATATATATTGTAAAAAAAAATATAATGCTTTTATTCTTCCACTTTTGTTTACATTGTATGGAAATAAGATGTAGCTACTTCAGATTTTGAAATATTGAAATTTTCCAATTATGCATAAAACATTATTAAAACTGATTACTTTTAAACTAGTATATACATTAGTAATAGACTATAGTGTGTTAAGTATTGGGTGTACAACTTAATTCGGTCCATTTTTTGCTTGAAAAACGCATTTATTTGAAAGATAAAATGAATTAATACATTATTGAAAGTATTGTCCATCGCTAGCCACTACTTTTTCCCATCTTTCTGGTAATTTATGGATTCCGTCGCGGAAGAAGCGTTCATCTTTTGAAGCCAAGAATGAATCGAGCCAATTTTTGATACCCTGTTCTGAAGTGAAGTGTATTCCAGTCAAAGCGTTCTGCATCGATCGAAACAAATGGTAGTCGGAAGGGGCAAGGTCTGGGCTATAAGGCGAGTGAGCCAGAACTTCCCATCCGCTATTTTCCAAATAGTTTTTAACCGGAACAGCAACATGAGGCCGAGCGTTGTCATGGTGAAAGATTATGGACTCGTGTCTGGTCGCATATTCTGGACGTTTTTCGGCTATAGCTCGCTTTAAACGGATCAATTGTCGCCTGTAGAAGTCTCCCGTGATGGTTTGACCAGGTTTTAGCAGCTCATAGTGGATCACACCCTTCTGATCCCACCAAATACAGAGCATTACCTTGGCATCATGGATATTCGGCTTCGGCGTTGATGTTCCCGGTTGGCCGGGCTTTACATACGATTTTTTGCGTTTCGGGTTGTCGTAGTGAATCCATTTTTCGTCCCCGGTAATGATTCGATGCAGAAAAGACTTCTTTTTGTACCGTTCAAGCAACATTTCGGACATGCAAAATCGTCGTTCGATATCTCTCGGTTTCAATTCGTATGGGACCCAATTTCCTTGCTTTTGGATGTATCCCGCGGCTTTGAGTCGTTTCGAAATAGCTTGTTGAGTAACTTCCAATGTTCTTGCGAGCTCTTTTTGCGTTTGACACGAATCTTGATCGAGTAATGTTTCTAATTCTTCATCTTCAAACTTTTTCGGTTGACCCGAACGCTCTTTGTCTTCAACACTAAAATCACCACTTTGAAATCGTCGAAACCATTCTCTGCAAGATTTATCCGACGGTGCAGATTCACCATAAACTTCCACAAGCATTCGATGCGCTTTTCTTCCAATTGAAACAGAAAATCAAAACTTCCCGCAAATGGTGCTTATTTGGAACGAAACTCGACATTTTCAACGCAGTAAAAATTAAACTTGTTGTGCAAAACTCAAAGGCTTGTAAACAATATTTGGTTGACAGATGTTGACACTTCACGATACAGCAAAAATCAGCTGTCGCCGTCAACCATTTATAGCACCTAGAGCCATCTTTTGAAAACGGACCGAACTAAGTTGTACACTCAATAATATAAATATTTTAATTTATTATATATGTAATTCTTATTTTATTTATTTAAGTTTCTAAAACAATTTTGTTATTGTAAATAAACAAACTTAAATAAAATAAAATAGTCTTAAATAAAATATATTATACTAAATATACTAAGTAATTATATTAAATATAATTACTTAAATAAAGTAAAATAGTTAAATAATATAAAATACGGCAGTATAAAAATGGAACAATAACAGTCTTTTTTATAATCAGTCTCTTTGTTATCATCACTAATTGACTTCTTAACTGGTTCGTGACTTGCAAATGACAAGTGAAAGGAACAAAAAAGAACAAAAAGAACAGAAGAACTATGTAGTAATTTATGTAGACTTATGTAGTAATTTAGATGTTGATTCCTGCATCTTTATTTGGAAGACTTTAGAAACCTTTGACGTAATGTACCATCACTCTGTTGGCGCTATTTAGCATTTGCAAGCCATAAACCAGCCACTTCCTCAGTAGTTGTCAAACATTCACCTTCAAAAGTTTGCAATAAAGCACTTGAAATTAAAGAAAATATACTAATAATAACAATAATATATTGTTTGTTTATTCTTTTTATATTTTATATTTATAGTTTAATCAAAACATTTTATTAAAACTTCAGATAACTTATCAAGGTTTTAAATAAGGTCGGTGTTTCGTTTGTGGTCACCACTACCCCATTTCAACGAATGTTTCAAATTATTTAATCTATAATTTATATCGCGCTACGTAAGTGGGAGTGTTTTGTAAAAACAAAATACTCCAACTTACGTAGCACGAACATGAATTATAGACTAAATAACTCGAAAGGTTCGTTGAAGTGACCACAAATAAAGCAGTAAGAAATGACTCATCGACTGACGTCAAAACGATGTCGAATGATCGTCGAAATCGTCAAATCCACGTTGATTCGATATTGTTTCAACGTCGATTGGCGAATTACTTCTCGCTGAGATATATTTACTAATTTAAGATTATTTGAAACCTTGATAAGTTTATCTGTAGCTTTAATAACATGTCTTTTTTGTGGCGAGCGCCTAGACAATCTATATCGAATCAATATCAATAATTGATATCACTGAAACTGAGTCTAATCGATATTAATAACTATTCGAAATCATGAATCGAATCACGATCGAATCAAAATCGATCTTTAAATCGATAACACTTTGATAAAATGTGTTTGATATCAAATCGATATCAATTTATTTTTTCTCATTGGAGAGAAGAAGTGGAAGAGAGAAAGTGGAAAAGGAGGAGGAAGTGGGATGAGGAATGCAGTGAAGAGAAAAAGGAAGTGAGAACTAAATTAAGGAAATGGAGAAAAGGGGAGGGGAGCAGTTTGGAATATAGAAAGAGAAAGAGGAAATATAATGAGTTATGTGAGAAGAAGAAAAGTGAAGAGAGAGAGAAAATAGAAAGAGAGGCGGGCAAGAACAGAAGGGAGGATATGGAAATTGGTGTATAAAAGAAGGAAAAGAAGAGGAAAGATAAATGAGGTTAAAAAATGGAAAAGTGGAAAGAATATGTTATAGGGTTGGTAGTGGGAGTAGAGGGGAGAGTGATGATGGGGTGTGGTAAAAGCAAAAAGGAGGGAAAGGAGAAGGAATTGAAACTTGAAGAAGTAAGAAAGGTAATAAGAGATCTGAGAGGAGGAAGGCAATGGGGTGAGATGAAATGCTGAACGAGGTATGGAAATATGGAGAAGAGAAAATGGAGAAATGGGCATGGGAGGTACGTAGGAGGATATGGAGAGCGGAAGAGTGGCCGGAGGAATGAAAAGAGGGTACAGTGATCCCATATTGAAGAAAGAGAAGGAGGATAAAGTAGCTGATTATAGGGGAGTAACGTTGATGCCATCGCTGCATAGGATTTATACAGCGGTATTAACGGAAAAGTTAAAAGAGGAAGTGGAAGGGAAGGGACTGCTATTGGAAAGTCAGGCGGGATTTAGAAGAGGGGCAGGGATGATGGATCATATTTTTGCATTAAATTATATGATAAATGGACAGTTAGGGGAAGGAGGAGGGGGGGGAATGTTTATCGAATTCATATATGTAATACTCCTATATTGCTAACGCAGCCTCTTTTTGAGAGTGGGGGGGTGTGCCAAGATAGTGAGATAGAAAATCTACTTTTCTCGCTTCCACAATTCGTGTACTTGTTGAATGCGCATGCGTGCCTGCGTGGGAACGTATGCGCGTGTACTCGTGGCATATGCGTATATTGTAGAGGTGTGTAGAGGTTAGATTTATAAAAGCTGTGGTCCATTTGACGCTACAAATGCTTGGAAGCATTATACTTCTTTCTTTCTTCATTAGAAGGAAAGAGAGAAAAGAACGCTTCGAAGCATTTGTAATGTCAAATGGACTGTAGCCGGACGAGAAAATCGAGGTAATTATGCCCATCGCATAAAGAATACCATCGCGTTTGACAAGTGTCACTCTCAGCGATGCGCTCGTACAAAGTTTAGTTTATTGTCTCTCATATTTAGAAGAAGAATCCATATTAGGCAGCTAAAACGTTCCTCAATTTGCTTGGTCACGTTTCAAAAGATCAAACAATTCAGTATATTCTTACAATGATTGACGATATGCTACAGGTATAGCTGCACAGCTTTTCTCTTGTTATATTGATTAAAGCTCTGAATTTGTGTTAGCACACATTACTTTGTTGTTTTCCTTTGATAAAAGATATTTTATTAATGGAAGTTTATGTGATATCTAGGAGGACCGCAGTCGCGTGGAAATCTTCCGCGAGCACTCTACAATCTATGAATATAAGGAAATAAATATAAGCTTGTTTGTAACTTGGACATAGTTTTATTATATACAACATATAATACATATACTATACATGTATGTATATTAAAACTATAAAATTTTGCACTATCTACTGATGATGGAATAAAATAAGTTTTGTGTATTTTTGACAAATATAATCGTCTTTGCTAGACATATTTTTGGTTTCGTAAAATAATCTTACATCAATGTATAGTGATATAATCTGTTTACACAATTGCGTTTTATGATTATCGAATATTTCCTGAGTTAATATGTGATCTTGCATGGTATTGTTGAAAATGGAGACTGTAATCTACTAAATACAGTATTTGTTAAAAACTGATTAATGTTATTTTTCTTTAATTCGTTTATATACTGCCGAATTGTTGATTCTGATACTTTACAAATAATGCAAACATCATCAGATGGTTTTAAATATGGCCCTCTATTTTTAAGTTCTGATAATAAAGGCATTTTTTCACCTACTGATTTTTACATATTTCACAATTTATAATGTTGTAGAGTTTATTACAAATATATCCTGCCATATATTGAACTATATTGTCAATATATGGTGTTAACTGCCACATTATTTTCATATAGTCATGATCAAAAGGTGATATTTCTTTATCAGAGTTTTCCATTTCTTCATTTACTATGGGACATTAAAATTTTTTTGGATTCGAGGATATATGCAAAATTTCAAAACTATCAGAAAGACAATTGCCGGTATCAAACTGTTTTATTTCATGCCTGATTAATAGACGTTTGTATGCACTTTTTACTTGAAGAGCATTAGGGTTGTTATTAAATCCTCCACGACTCCTTATAGCACTAAAAAATGTTTCAAGAAAGTCTTGAGACAATTTATATGTTAACAAATATGTCATCCCGAAAGTCTTGAAATAATCAAATAAAGATGTAACGAGGCGCTCCTACCTCGTTTCTAATCGTGGTTTTTGTTTATTATATACTGCAGTATTTCTAGTTTCTATTCCTCCGTTGTACTACGCATTTGTATTCTCGACCGTTGTCGATGTGCGAAATAGATTTATGTTGAGTTTTCCCCGCTGTACTTATTTGCGACACCCGATACCTGTTATACGACTAGCATACCAGGAACCCATTAGTCACACCGGTCGCCGCTACGCGGCGCGAACACTCGCAGTTAAATTTCCGCGGCCGCCTCTATAAAAAGGGGGCTCGCGGAGCCCTCGGCACGAGTTCACCGCCGGTTTCCTAGGAGACCAGCACGGGAGAGTGACACCGAGAACTCAGCCTCTCGAGGCACACCGTTCCAGACGACGACGTGCCGGGTTTCGGTCGTCGATCGCACTCAGAGGAGAGCGCGTCGGGCTTCGATCGTGACTCCACGACACACCGTTCCAGATGACGACGTGCCGGGTTTCGGCCGTCGATCGCACTCAGAGGAGAGCGCGTCGGGCTTCGATCGTGACTCCACGACACACCGTTCCAGATGACGACGTGCCGGGTTTCGGCCGTCGATCGCACTCAGAGGAGAGCGCGTCGGACTTCGACCGTGACTCCACGATACACCGTTCCAGACGACGACGTGCCAGGTTTCGGCGCCGAGCGGACCGCCGTCCACCAGCTGAAGGGAAGAACCCCCGGCCGCGCCTGGGATAGCGGACGTCAATCCGAGGGACGACGCAGCCCGGAGCCCGAATTGCGGCATGCCGCCGCCGCGACCACTCACCACCCCGGTTTGCACCGGCAGCACCGATTAGGCACAGCGTAAATCCCCACACACTGTACGCCACAAAGCAATAAATCCTCGTTTTAATTCAACGAGCTCGGGTACATTACTACCCCTCTCTCTCTTCTATCCCGATCCTGGCCGCCGGCGAGCCGGTCCAAAGGAATAAACCGCAGGAAAGACAAGGAGCGGAAAAGTAACCGCGTTACAAAGGAAATAAACATACAATTAGTTCAAGGAAACCAGTTTTTCTACCAGATTGTAATATGGGAATGCCATTTGCATCCTGTAATTTATTAATATATTCTTCAAAGTATTTAGCATGTATTTGTAATTGTGCATAATTTTCAGAAGTTAATGGTGTATTAAACTTATTACAAGAAAATTTATTTTTGCCATTTAATATATCACCCATGTTATTGAAATTTAAACAAAACTCAGCAGTTGCTTTGCAATTAGCAAATTGACTGTTTATTATAGAGTCTGGTAAGTTTAAAACATATTGGGAGTGTAAATAAGTTCTCGCCGTTTTTTGTGAAAATATTGTCCTTTATTTATACAATAAATCCTTTATTTAAAAAAAATAATAAAAAAACAAGTTAATTAATGTATTGCCCATCGCTGGAGACTACTTTTTCCCATCTTTCTGGCAGCATTTGAATTCCACGTCGAAAAAACGACACTACTTTTGCGGCTATCCACGAATCGATCTATTTTTTCGTTTCTTCATACGAAGTGAAGTGCTGCTCAGCCAAGCCGTTAGTCATCGATCGAAATAAATAATAATCAGAAGGCGCAATGTCTGGAGAATACGGCGGGTGAGGTAGGACTTCCCATTTCAGCGTTTCCAGGTATGTTTTGACCGGTGGCGCGACATGCGGTCGAGCGTTATCATGCAGCAAAATCACTTTATCGTGTCTTTGCTTATATTGCGGCCATTTTTCTTTCAATGCTCGGCTCAAACGCATCAATTGTCGTCGATAGAGATCTCCTGTGATGGTTTGGTTGGGTTGGAGCAGCTCGTAATACACTACCCCCAGCTGATCCCACCAAATGCAGAGCATGAGCTTGGAACCGTGGATATTCCGCTTTGGCGTTGATGCTACTGCTTCGCCGGGCTTAACCCACAATTTTTTACGCTTGGGATTACTGTAGTATATCCACTTTTCATCACCAGTCACAATACGATGTAAGAAATCTTTCCTTTTTTGTCGTTGAAGCAGCTGTTCACACGTGACAAGATGCCGTTCGACGTCTTTCGGCTTCAGTTCGTATGGCACCCAAGATCCTTCCTTTTGTATCATTCCTAATGCTGTCAGACGTTTCGAAACTGTTGTTCGATCAACTCCTAATGATTTTGCAACATCGGATTGCGTCTGACATGGATCTTCAGCAAGTAATGTTTCCAATTCTTCGTCTT
>NW_022639648.1:352895-357762 GCF_010583005.1 Odontomachus brunneus
CATAGGTTATAGAACTTCAATATAGATGCGTCATCATCTTGAATTATACACACAAAATTTTTATACCGCCATCTGATGATGAAACGGCGAGAACTTATTCACACTCCCAATAAGTGAATTGTATACACTTTCACTTAAAGTTTGCATTGCTAACTTAACACTCATTCTATTATTTTTATAATAAATATGTTTACTAGTGAGTTTATTTGCAGCTTTCAAGCCTTCTTTTTGTTGTAATTTGTGAAGATTAACTATATGAGCCCGATTAATTGTTTCACCACTTGATGTTCTCAAAATTTGTTTGTCGCCTAAAGTATTTCTCACTAATTTTAACATGTAACATAAATCATAAAACACGTAACATATTTCTGATGTAACAGGATTTGTAAAGAATAGCTTGACATTTTCTCCATATTGCAATTTTGCACCTAAAGCAGTACACATACTAATGTTACTTGAAGCACCATCAAAAGTTATGGAAAAAACTTTACAATTTATATTATTCAATTGTTCAAATGCAAGTGTTAACAAATTTGCGCGTTCTGAACTGTTTAATGATCTTATTAAAAAATATCCAATTGGAACTTTCCAATTATCGTTTAGAGATACGGCCATGAACACTAACATGTTATTAGCAGCAGGAGCAGAGTCGTTATCATTTTCTACAATACCATAATCAATACCATCATGAAATCTTTTTTTATCATAAATCATCTCTTCCTTTATTGACATTTCGTCTATAACTAAATTAATAATAAGAGGTTTAGAATTATTATTATTATTGCGTAATGCAATGGCTTTTAATGTTTCTGTTGTGAAACCTGGAGATCCATCAACTACACGATACCAATTTCGTATCGTTGAAGGATTCGGTAACAAGTTATTCCACATTTCTCGTACGTAATTATATGCTTTAGGTGAATAAAAGTGCAATGTTAATGCAAAGCTACGAATTTCAGGAGAATAAGTACCACCTTTTCCGATTTTTCTCGATATTATCGCCTTCATACTTTCTGGTAATGTATTCTAAATATAATAGAAAGAAAATAATTGAAATAAATTTATAATACAAGTTAATAAATTATTTCATCGCTTTTAAGTTTAATCTATAAAACATTAAACATTAGATTTATTCTATAATATACATTTATTAATAATTATACAGAGTGTCTCAGAACTGGCGTACCGGACTGTAAGGTGTGATACCTTGTGCAAAAAGATACAACTTTTTCCTTTAGCAAAATTTTATCCGATGAGTAGCAGAAGCACTTATTCTTAAATTTTAACCTGCTATTTTGTGAAAACTACTCATTGGACAAAATTTTGCTAAAGGAAAAAGTTATTCCTTTTTGCATAAAGTATCACATCCTATAGTCCGGTACACCAGTTCGGAGACACCCTGTATATATCTTGTATATAAAAATTAATTATTCATCATTAATCCTACAATGATTTTCTGGTTATATACTACACAATAAGATGGGTCACTCATATCCCAGACATATTTTCATCACTTTAAAAACAACCCAACCTTAGAAAAAATATTTCATGTATTATCAGTCCACATAATCTATAACATACCATTAAATTATCTCCAGCCTCTTCAGAAATTAATTTTGATTCTTTCAAATGAGATACTAGTTCTTGCAATGTAATAATTCGCTTTCGAAGTCTTCTGTTTTCATCTTGTAAATATTTAATTTGATCGCTTTTCATTTGATCCTTTTGTTTAATAAAATTGATTAATCTTCTGGCTCTTCTCGGTGTACTAACGTCACTAGTATTAATTTCTGAGATATATCTTGGCTCTGCAAACATACGTTTCTTTTGAGGAGGAGAAATGTTCTCTTCAGAAGCTAAAAATATAAAATATTTTCATCACAAAAATAATACTTATTTTCTTTTATAATCAGTGTACATATTTGTATACATAAATATTTCTACATAATTTATCTTTAAAATAATTAATATAATAGAAAGGCTACGAGCCAGATAATATGTATTAATCAGTAACATACATTAGAATAACAACAAGATAAACGTGTATTATAGACAACAAATTACAACAATTATAAACAGACGTTTCGAACTCGCTTGGGTCATTCTCAATGTCTCAACGTATAAAATTCAAAAAATGTGATACACAAAAATGTGGAAACTATTCAAGAGAAGTAAAACATTCAGAAACGTTACTTGTTGCAAATGTATTGGTTGCATCTTGAAAGATATTTTTAGTCTAGCTGGTTGTCAAAAAATTGTCGATATTTGTGACAACCAGCGAGACTAAAAATCTTTCAAGATGTAACCAATACATTTGCAACAAGTAACGTTTCTGAATGTTTTACTTCTCTTGAATAGTTTCCACATTTTTGTGTATCACATTTTTCGAATTTTATACGTTGAGACATTGAGAATGACCCAAGCGAGTTCGAAACGTCTGTTTATAATTGTTGTAATTTGTTGTCTATAATACACGTTTATCTTGTTGTTATTCTAATGTATGTTACTGATTAATACATATTATCTGGCTCGTAGCCTTTCTATTATATTAATTATTTTTAATTTATTGAGCCATATTACTTTTATTATTTATATGTAACTTACATGAATAATAAGTGGAAACTTCGGATATCGGCTGAATTCGGATATCTTCATCATCAAAATCTTCATTACATACAATTGGAGATGAAATGATAGTACTTTCTACTATTGGCACTGAAAGAATAAAATATCACAAAAATGACATTTATGTTATTTCCTCTTATAGTGTACATATTTTTATTTCTACATAATTTATATATAACTTACATGAATGAGAAGTCGAAGTTTCCGATATTGAATGTACAGCACAATGCATTTGTGACGTCCCGTCGCGTCGTCACGTATAGGATTAGTTTTTATTTCTCCTTATTTTGGGTCAATGTATTAAAGCATTTTACCCGGGGATCGGAGATCAAGTTGTGCACTACTTCTAATTCACCGGTTGACGAGTGAACGGACTGGGTAGGATCATCGGTGTTCTACTCCGAATAATTCGCATATTTTATAGGTGAGTCGACGAGGATCACCCTTAGGGATGGACTTGTAGTCGGGAAATGAATAGGTATATTCTACCTTACGTAGAATATAGGTTGCTATAGATGAAGGATTGGGTTGAGGAGATTGATCTAATAGTTTTGCTAATTCCTCAAATAATGGAAACGGGTCTTGGTTTGAAAAAAGAGCGACCTTGATCTGATATCTAAGTCTCTTAATTTGCTGTCGTCGCCCTTTCGAAGGCATATAGAATTAAATAAATTTCGTTGAGGAATAATTACGAGGAACGGGGGCCACACTATTGGTAGCGACAGTTCGTGTGATTGGGGCCACACTATTGGCAGCGACAATCGAGATAGTTGGGTCCACGCTATTGGCAGCGACAACTATAATTACTCCTCCTGAATAATTTTTATGCAAGATTTTATCTAAAGCGGAAAAGAGAATTAGTTTCAATCCAAAAGAAGTAACATATAACAATTTATTTCTAAGTGTTAAGGTGATTGAATTAATACATTGAGATACTAAAGGATAGAACAAGTGCGATTATAGGTCTGGAATTGAAAAGGGAAAACCGAGGTGAACTAACCGTTTAGTTCGGCGTCATGTCCGATCGACTGACTATTCTGACGTACTGTCTGACTGTCTCTTCTGACTAAAAATTTCGTACTGACTCGCTGGCCCTTGGTGTTCCCTTTTTATACCCAATTCCTAGTAGGAGGGTCTTTTTAACATCCAATCAGAATCCGTAGGTTCTATTGTGACGATCCGGAAAGCGTCACGACATCCGGAAACAAGTAATAACAAAACGCCGAACAACCGCGCGCGGAATAACCGCAAGGTCAACAAACAGTCGAACTGTTTGTTATAATTTAGTATAAAAGCCGACAGAAAATTGATATCGAGAGAGATTGATCGGAAAGCTCCTCTCAGGCGCACGACCGACCAGAACTCGCAATTCCTAGAGATCCTAGACATTCCGTCGACCGAAGTGGATACGCGACGTCGACATCTTTTCTCCGATACCGCTCTACCGACCGAAGTGGATACGCGACGTCGGTTTCCATACACCGCTCTGTCGACCGAAGTGGATGCGCGACGTCGACATCCTTTCCTCGATACCGCTCTACCGACCGAAGTGGATACGCGACGTCGGTTTCTTATCTATCACTCTGTCGACCGAAGTGGATGCGCGACGTCGACATCCTTTCCTCCTCACGCTACGCCGCTAACATCTACGATCGCGAACGCATACCGGGCATACGATAACGGCGACAACGAGCGCCTTTAAGCCAGCAAGGAAAAAGACCAGGATAGATAAACAGATTAAAGCCGATGAGGCAACGAACTCCGAACGACGAACAATAGTGTATCCGGAAACAATTCCGACCGCGTCCCGCCTGACGCTCGCGCGCCTCGACGCTCGCAGCTGATCGCGAGACGACAACAACGGCTCCCGACGAGAGCAAAAACGCGACCACGCGCCAACGGCGTAACGTCGCCTGTAAATAATTGTAAATAGCTTCGAAAGTAGAATATAGTTTCACATTATTATCACCTATACCACTGGTTCTCATTTCATACACGAAACCCGGACCACACCGGCTAAGACTATCCCGCACGTAACGCGAGGCCGTTACACTATTATTGCATTTGTTTTTATATTGATTAGGAGATAGTAGAGCTCCGCGTTAGCCCTACTCTCTCCTACGTTTAAACCTAAAGTTTGTGACTTAAATTTCTAGATCTATCTAATTATATATAGATCAAAGTAAAATTTTAATAAATCCTTTTTAATTATTTTGTTATGTGGAACTTATCCTCTGTGTTT
>NW_022639648.1:357772-358010 GCF_010583005.1 Odontomachus brunneus
CGTCATGTCCGATCGACTGACTATTCTGACGTACTGTCTGACTGTCTCTTCTGACTAAAAATTTCGTACTGACTCGCTGGCCCTTGGTGTTCCCTTTTTATACCCAATTCCTAGTAGGAGGGTCTTTTTAACATCCAATCAGAATCCGTAGGTTCTATTGTGACGATCCGGAAAGCGTCACGACATCCGGAAACAAGTAATAACAAAACGCCGAACAACCGCGCGCGGAATAACCGCA
>NW_022639648.1:358020-361416 GCF_010583005.1 Odontomachus brunneus
AAGAGGAAAAGGAAAGAAAAAAGGGTGTCTCTTATCGAAAAAAGGTCCGAGAACCTGGTTTGGTTGTTACAAGTATCCTATCTAATCTGTACAAGTGAGAAAATAAACGAGATATTTTAACGGTCTATTGTGACTAAGAATCTAACATATGGAGACAAATGTAGATTCCGCTGCGATGTAACACATTACATCAGAATTGGAAATCACTTCAGATGATTTGGACGTATTAAATGTAGTACTTGCTGATACATTTGATAATTCAACTGAGTCAGTTATTTTTACAGTGGGTATAGCCCCAGGAGGTAATCTTTTGAAGCCAAAATTATTAGGTAATTCAAAGTGATGTGAGCAAATATAAATATTAGACACATCTTTTTCATGGAATCCGCAAACGTCGATCCATTTTTTCTTTATTTCTGGTGTTTTTGGAAATCTAAAAAGAATAATTTAATTTTTATTAATTATTTTAAACAATCGGACACGTACTTTTATCATTTGTCATTAAACTTACTTATGTAAAATAATCTTTTCGTCCTGTGTGTTTTTCGTTTTGCACAAATAACAACGCCGCGGCATTATTTTCTGTTTTAATTACTTTTATATAAGCTATAAGCCAATTTTACTTGTTAGACTTTCTTGGTACTCCCGGCCTGCACAATAAACGTGATAAAATATGACGAAATAGATTGGGAACACGCGTATGCGCATTGCGAAGGTACACGAATTGTGGGAGTGAGAATAGTCTGCACCGTGATGTTTCCGGCAGCTTTTAACTGCCGTTAGCAATATAGTAGTATTACATATATGATCGAATTTCAGGACAACGTTTAGTTCGGTAGGCAAGGGGAAATTGATAGGTGTGATGAGAGAAAGGGAGAGGTGTAAGGGAGGGGTTAGTAGTTAGAGTGGAGGAGATATTAAGAGAAACGAAGAGCAGGATGAGGGTGGGAGAGAAGAATGGGAAGAGTTATGGATGTAGAATTATGGACGTCGCGGAACCTAAGACAGAGGTGTCTTCTGAGTCCGATATTATTTAATATCTTAATAACGGACTTGGAAGAGAAGATAGTAAGTAGAGAATGGGAAGGAGTAAGGTTGGAAGAAGGGAAAGTTTACACTTTAATATGCGGATGATGTGGTATTGTTAGCGGACGACGGAGAAGTGACGAAATCAATGTTAGCAAGGATGGAAAGATATGCGGAAAGGAAAGGATTAGAGGTGAATAGTGAAAAGATTGAATGTGGAGAAGACTAAGGTAATGAGGTTTAGGAAAGGTGGGGGAAGAAGAAAATAAAATTGAGATGGAAAGGTAAAAGATTGGAATAGGTAAAGGAGTATAAGTATTTGGGATATACGGTAAAAGGAAATGAAGGTCAGAAAGTGCATATAAGGGAAAGAAGGGAGATGTAACGATGCATATCGTTACGTAATAATAAAAAGGCAGAACAACGCGAATCAGGAGCGCAAAAGGACGGCGCGTCCTCTAATATTGTAAACAGCGCGACCGCCGAACAACCGCGGTAAATAGCGAATCAAGCGAGATTCGAGGTATATAAAACGCCGCCTAATTGTAATCGAGAGATTCGATCATCTGCTCTCGAAAGAGAATCAGAAACGATCTACCGCTCTCGAAGGAGAATCCGATTCCGATTATCCGCTCTAAGAGATACCGACTCCGCTCCTGGCAGATTACTGTTCGTCGATTGGCGACTGTAGTCACTCCGCCGTCTTTGCACGGATACGTGTCATCGACATCCGACTCTACTCCGCTCCTGGCAGATTATTGTTCGTCGATTGGCGACTGTAATCACTCCGCCGTCGTTGCACGGATACGTGTCATCGACATTCGACTCTACTCCGCTCCGGGCAGATTACTGTTCATCGCGTGGCGACTGTAATCATTCCGCCGTCGGCTCACGGATTCGTGAGGCCGACACAGATAAGTTTCACAGTACCGCTGGCCGCATCCAAAATTACGTCCGAACTAGCCGAGCTCGTTGAATCATAAAGGAAACTTCAAGAGCTAATGTCCCGTGTACGAGGACCGACGGCCGCACCGCGTACACCGAACCGATTCCAATCTCCACGATAGGAGATCGAGGGGAAACGCCACTAAGGCCATATCCCGCGTGCAGCTACGCTGCAATTTCAATGACCGCGAACATTACATTATTCAGAAACGCCGCTAACATCGCTGGGAAAAGTGTCCACCGCACTTAAAAGACACGACGCCGAAAGAAACGTCAACAGAATAGACTCGCGAAGACGCGACACTGACGTCGTCCGCGCACCGCGCGTCACATCACACAAATCGGCGTCTAAACAAACCTCTGTCAGGCGATACAAACAACCAAAACCAAAGGCGTCGACACGTATTGTTCGATATATATTGTCATTATCATCAACTTAGTATTTTAAATATATTATTCATTATTATTTTCTTAAAACATTGTTTCTCAATTATTCCGCCTATCACGAACCCGATCCGACAAGCGATTCAAACCCGCAACGAATCGCGGTTACAAAGAAAATAGCGTTAGTAATGAGGGAAGTGTGGAGAATAGGAAAGAGAGTGTGGGGAGAGGATTGGAAGAGAAGATTGTGGTTATTTGATACATTTGTTTGGACGGTAATGTGGTATGGAGAAGTTTGGGATTGGAAGGAGAGAAAGAATTTGGTAGGATTGCAGGATAGGATTCTGAAATGGAGTATGGGTTTGGACTGAAGAACGCCAGGATATATAGTAAGAGAGGAATTGAGGAGTAAGAAGTTAAAAGGAAGGGCAGGGAGAAGGGCGAGGAGAGGTTAGATGAAGGAAGAGAGGAAGAGATAACAAGGAGGTATTGGGAAGAGATGAAAGAAAGATAGAGTAGGAAAGTGGGAAATGAAGAGATAATTGTATGAGGTGGTGGAGGGTGGAGGAAGGGGAGAAGGTAAGGTATGAGGACATATTGGAAAGAGACAGAGAAAAATGAAAAGAAGAGAGTTGAGAAAGGATAAAAATATCTGGAGTTAATAGGTGTGTGAAGTGGGAGGAGATACCGAAATATCTGGAAAAAGGATAGAGGAGAAGTGGAGGAGAACATTAGATTTAGGTTGGGTAATAAATTGAGAGAAGGAAGGTACTGGGAAGAGGAGGAGGAGAAGGAGAGACGTGGGAACATGTTTGGGAAGGATATTAGGGAGGGAGAATTGGACAAGTAGGGAGTTGACAGGAGATGATGGAAAAAATTTTGGCCGAGAAGGGAAATGGAGGGGAGTGAAGGAAATGGAGAGAATGAAGGACAAGCTAGAAGGGAGATGTTGGGGAGTGGGAGGAAGATGAGTGATTGAATGGTTGTGATGTAAAGAGAGAGAGAGAGAGAGAGAGAGAGAGAGAGAGAGAGAGAGAGAGA
>NW_022639648.1:366914-369531 GCF_010583005.1 Odontomachus brunneus
AGAGAGAGAGAGAGAGAGAGAGAGAGAGAGAGAGAGAGAGAGACCGGAGGGCTGTGTGCAGTGGCATGTAGGTGTCGCCCGTAAAGAATACTCCCCACGTATGGCCTGCGTGTCGTAAAAGGAGACTAAAAGGCCCTCATGGGTGGGTTGCTGCGCCCATATGTATGAGGAACTGTAGGATTGTATTCCTACGGGAGTCATACTCAAAGGTACTTACAGCAGGGGAGCGTAACGGATCCCTTATATCAGTATGGTACTGGCCTAGGCAGCTGCGCCCGGGAATATCAGGGGAAGGGGATCGCGCTCGGTTCGTTCATAGTGCGACAGGTGCAGGTGACCTGAAGTCACCGCGGGGGCGGCCGGGTTCTTAATGCCAGTGTGGCAACCGGTCTATCTCGGGTAGATCGCTGCGTCCGAGAGTGTCGGAGGTCTGCGCGGCGCGCCGGTTTGTGCCCATTGGGCGGCCGGTCGGGTCGGCTCTTACAGCGGAGGGGATGATAATTGCGACACTTTAAAGTCGCGCCTCCGAGCGGCGTGAGTAGCTGACGCCCGCGGCGGTACACGGTATGGGTGAGTCGCAAGACCCTTTCGCCGTTATCCGTTCGCGATGCTTCACGCGTGGCGGCATCTTCCCTCGGTGCCCGCATTGTCGGAGGTACGGCACCCTTAAAAGGCTGGGCTCCTTGGTCGGGGCGAGAGTAGAGGGCTCGGAGCCCAGTATCCCTGTGCGCGTATTCCCAAGGGCCCGTAGCATATAGTGCCTTCCAATTGGAGAAGTCATAGAAAGAGGAGGGCATATCAGGTGGCGGAACGCCGTGCGTTCGAGATCTGCATATCCTTTCGTTTTAGGGAGAGAAAAATATTTAGAGCACGGTTTTGCTAGGCCAAGACTCGAACCCGGGTCTTTCGTTTGCGACTGCTCTAAACCACTGAGCTACCTGACGCTCTACGCTCACGACATTCTCCTATCCCCATATCCATCAAAGATACCGTACGGAAGTGACATCTCTGGCGCGATCTCGAGCACACGGCGACTACAGAGAGAAACAATGTTACTCTACCAAATGGTACAACTGTCGATCTCTCAAAGTCAAATGTTGCTATCCTTTAAGACCTGCTGTCCGTGTATGCCTATCTCCACCGTTGCCCCTCCTCATCCGGTGCAAATAATACAAATAAGCTCCGGGATCAACACCAATTTTTTTGGCAGCCCCCGGATGCTTGAACGCAATGCGCTATGGGGCATCCACCATGAAGTACGTTGGGGCCTTTTGTCACCCTTCTCGGCTGATCCGGGAGGTGGTGGCCCGAAAGAGCAGGAAAAAGAAGCTGCGCAGAGCCGGGGGAGACACTCCCCCAGCCACGCAAGAAAAGAGCGCACCGGCGTGGGCTTGTCCCGGCAGACTTGATGAAGGGTTCCGGCCAGCCCCCGCCCATCGGGCGGAGGCCCCGGTGGCTCGCGCCGCGGGAAGAAGAGTACCGTCGCAGTTGACGACCACGGCAGCCGTGATGGTTCGGTTAGAGAGCGACGGGCCTTCATATACGATGGCCCTTCGCAGGGCTCGGGGAAAAATCTTCCTGACTTGGCCGACTTGGGAGCAGTACGACCTTTGTGAGATAGTTCACGATTGGCGGGCTGCTGATCGGGGTCGCTGGGGCCTCGAGGGATGCTCGGGCGTTCGCCCTCATTGCGAAGCTAAAGGCTACCCTGTCCGAGGCGGCGGTCTCGCGACCGTCGCGTATGGAGGAGGTCCGACTCGTCAAGTTTGACGACTCGGTCCTCTCCAAAGAGATAGTGGAGACTTTGGCAGCCTGCGGCGGGTGCAAGTTCGCTGAAGTCTGGCTAGAGCGGATTGGGGAGAAGGGGGACCGGGTCTGTATGGGCCCGACTACCCCTGGAGTCGGCATTGGTCACCGCTAAAGTAAGAGAGATGGCGATGAAGTGGGCGGCGGTTCGCATCGAATTGCTAGCCATTCCCCCTATCCAGTGCCGCAAGTACTGAGGCCCTGGCCACGTCCAGGCCTCCTATCCCGCTCTCATTGACCGAAAGGAGTACTGTTACAGGTGTGGTCAGGAGGGGCACATCGCGCGTGATTGCGCGGCTGGTGCGTTCTGCGCAGTTTGCTGCAAGGCGGGGCGGACCTGCTAATGGGTGGTCCATCATGCACTATGATCTACGTGAGCCGTGGGGAGGGGGGAGGGCGATGTTTCTGCCCGCACCGCCGGCGCGGAAGGCCCCCAACGCCATTAGTATTGACGTCGCGGTTCCCGGGCGTGCTGAAACGCACTCGTGTGAGCAGATGGCGAGGAGGGCTAGCAGGGAGAGATCGGGACGGACTCCCTACGGGTGAGGAATCTCCTCTGATATCGCTGGCGTTAAAGTCCTTCCCCGGGAAGGAGACATCTTCCGGCTCTCGGCCGGGCGGTTAACCCGCTTCACGAGGTAGAGGAGGGCGGCGGCGGGTGAATTGCACCGGTCCCTCTCTCCATGTAAGACCGGAGCGGCCGATGTGGGTGTACTTCATGGGGCCGCTCCCGTTGAAGAGCGACCTTCCCGGCGCCATGGGGCGCCTCGGGAAGTAAAAATGGGATTATCTTCTCCGACTTGGACGGGGG
>NW_022639648.1:369552-374102 GCF_010583005.1 Odontomachus brunneus
GGGGGGGGGGGGGCTGGAATGGTCTGCCCTAATATTTCTTCGGCTCCATCTCCCGGCGGAGCTGTTCGCCGGGAAGGGAAGGGGAAGCGCAGAATTGCGCCCGCTTGGTTCCTGCCGTGAAGGAGAAGGGGACAGTGTCAGCCCTGGAGGTCGAGCCTGTTCTCGTGCCCCCTCCTTAGTTTAGGGAAAGGGGGTCCAGAGAACAGGGGAGAATGCACCCTAATATCCCTCATGCGGGCAACAACAACGCACAAGCCGAGCTTACCTGCGTAACTGCGTGGCGGGTCCCGGCATCGGAGGGGGCCGCTTCGGGGCCCCACGAGCAGGGGGACCGCGGAAGTAATGCCAATAGAATTTTCTCCGGCTCTTCTATTCGACCTTCTTAGATATCCCCCAGGGTTGAGGGATTAGCGGATAGGACCTCCACATTTTAAAGAGAAGGAGTCCTCCATAACCCGTAGGTCTCTCCACGGACTCCGGGTATGCACAAAGCATTTCTTCTGGGTTAACAAAAAAAAAAAAAAAAAAAAAAAAAAAAAATCCGGTTCTGCCTGTTCGAATGGGCAGACAAATAGGGAAGAGTATTAGCTTCCTGGCTAGCGCAAGTGCTCACCGAGCACGGTTGCTTCGGAAAGTACGTAATGCACCAAATCGGACGGAAGTTCTGCAGTTTCACCACTGCGACAGTGACCGGGACACGGTGCAGCACACTCTAGCAAAATGTCCGGCGTGGACAGAATAGTGTCGTGTACTGGTTTCCAGACTCGGGGGTGATCTCTCTCTCCCCACTGTCATCCAGAAGATGGTAGGGGAGAAGAGGAGTTTGGGGCCGTGGCTTTCTACTGCGAAGAGGTTCTCCTCCAGAAGGAGGCCGCTGAGCGGGTTCGTGGGGGGCAGGCTTCTCCCGACGGAAACAAACCCGATCCCGGAAGCGGGGGCAGAGGGCGAGCGCCCGCTCAGAGTCTGTCTTATAGAGGGAGGAGGAGATCTGCGGGCGATCCCGGCGAGGTGACTAACTCATCCTAGGACACGGGCCCTCTTCTCCGTCAGCTCCTCAAGGGAAGGGGGGGTAACCAGGGGTCAACCCGGGTGGCGGCACTACCTAGAAAGCCGGGATTCCCTGCTCTTTTCAAAACGGTGGACCCGCATCGGGGGGAGAGTTAATCCCCGCGGTGGCTTCTAAACACGTAATCGCCGCGTGGGGAATTAGGACTCCTCGGCTCCTATAAGGGCGGAGGACCCAACAGGGGAAATAGACTGGAAGGAAGTGAATCCGTTCTGGAGAACGGACCAACCTCCGGCCCTCCTAATCTTGAGGGACAAGGGAGAGTAGAGCGGGTGCCCCCTGCTTTTCTATTTAACAGGGAGACAGAGTAAAAGGGTGGTAAGACATAATGCCGCTCGGGAAGCCGGGATCCTCCGCGATCAAATGCAAAGGAGTCGGCACGGAGGAGGCTGACTAGACCCTCCCCGGGGAGTCGGGGAGGTAATGCCAACAGCAGTCCCCCCGACTCCCTAATATGTTCCAAAGAAAATACTCGGCAGGGGTTTTGGTGGATAGATCCATCCGTCCATTCTTATGTGGACGGAAAGGGGAGAGCCCCATATGCCCCCTCTCCCCAGGGCATGCGTAATACATTTCCTCTGCCTCTCCAAAAAAAAAGGGAAAGAGAGAGAAAGAAGGAAGCGGAAGGAAGGGATGGTCGGTTGAGGATAAGGCGTTTTATAAATTAATAAATAAGTTAAAAAAGTAGATGTAAGATAGTATTAGGTTACATAAAAGTTAGATATAAATTAGTAATAAGCAGAGAAGAGGGCGGAGAAAAGAGCGAGGTGCGTGTGTGGAGAGTAGGAGCGAGCAAAGGGAAAGAAATATTGTAAGAAACTAAGTTGTAAGAATAGTAATTGTAATCTTTGTAACGCTTTTGCGTTATATGCGAGATAGTCTTAGTCGGTACGGTCCAAGGCTAGGTTTAATAAATTTGAAGCAGTGGTATAGGTCGTAATAAATATAAATTATATTCTAGAATAAATGCTATTTACAACTGTATACAGGTAGAAAGACGCCTTTGGTGTGTGGTCGTGTTTTCGCTTACGTCGTGAGTCTAAGTTTAAGTCGCGATGACAGCTGCGAGCGTCCAGGCTTGCGCGCGGTTCGCGGGCCATAGTCGGTGTCGTTTCGCGGTCTTCTATCGCCCGCGTTGTGAGTCGATGCTCCGCGGGATTTAAACGGTTGTTGATATCGGCTTTTAATCGAGCCGGTTTCGGAACGATTGTTGTCACGATGTGCTTCGCGACTTGTATACGCAAGATACGTTATGCGGCGACGGAGCTGTTTGCTAGCGCGATGATGCGTTTAACGTCGGTTACGCGTATTCGAGAGCGCTCCAATGTATTGTATAATTAAAAAAAAAAATCTTTTTGAGTTGAAGTAATTCTATATGAATATTCTAAGAAGTTTTGAGGAACTCTAATTATGGTGCATGTAAATTCCTAAATTATTCTTATAGTATTCTTCCATGAATTCCTAAGTAAGTACAATTCAGGAAAGGAGAAAGCTTTAGGAACACTTAAAGAATTCATTGTGCTATCTGGGTGACCAAGTATTAAAAATGTTGTTTTATTGGTACTGGTCCTGTTTGTAGAATTAATACTGGATATCCAAGTAAAAATTGTATATAATCTACTTAGAAGATATTGAGCTAGTATTGTGTCGATACCGAAAAACGAATGTCCTTGAATGAACGATACTAATGTCCTTTATGGGAAAACGGAAGAGGTCACTAACGCGAAACCTAGATAGCTCAGTGGTAAGAACGCTTGCCTAACAAGCGGAACACTCGAGTTCGATTCGTCGCCTAGAAAATTTTTTCTTTATATGACTATTAAAAATAGATCTGTATAAGTACGAGAGCAACCCCCAGCCATGGTCTTCTTTCTTTTCATACTATACCAGGTATGTAAATATGAAACCGGAATTTTTGTATAGAAAATACACGTTTATTGTATGAAAATGATAAAAAATATTTTATTCAAAGTATTGCCCATCGCTAGCTATACATTTTTCCCACCTGTCTGACAATTTGTGGATGCCACGCCAAAAAAACTGTTGCTCTTTTGAGGCAAACTAGTCATCAAGCCATTTTCGTAAGAAGTGAAGCGCTGCTTAGCAAGTGCGTGTCCCATCGATGCAAATAAATAGCAATCGGACGGAGCCAAGTCTGGTGAGTAAGCTGCATGCGAAAGTATTTCCCAACTAAACGCCTCAATCGTTTCCTTGACCAGTTTTGCTGTGTGTGATGGTGCATTATCATGAAGCAAAATCACTTTGTGTTGCCTTTTTTTATTATTCTGGTCGTTTTTCACGCAAAGCTTGATTCAAATCGATCATTTGTTGCCGGTACCGTTCAGTATTAACGGTTTGGTAAGGTTTTAGCAGCTCATAATAGATCACACCCTTCTGATCCCACCAAACACAGAGCATTGTCTTCCGTCCATAGCGATTTGGTCTTGCAGTCGATGTCGATGGTTCGCCTGGAGTTACCCATGATCTTTTATGCTTAGGATTCTCAAAATATATCCACTTTTCATCGCCAATCACAATTCGATGGAGAAATGACTTTCTTTCTGGCGAGCAGCATTTCGCAAGTGGTTTTTCGGTTTTCCTGCTGTCTTTCATTCAGTTCATGTGAAACCCATTTTCCCATCTTCTGGATCTTTCCCATGACTTTCAAACGTATGGAGACGGCTTCTCGTGTCACATTTAATTGATCCGCGAGTTGTTGTTGCGTTTGAGTGTCATCCTCATCCAACAATACTTGCAATTGGCTGTCTTCAAATCTTTTCGGTGGTCTTCCACGTTCTTCGTTTCTCACATCAAAATCGCCACTTTTAAATTTTTTAAACCACTCAAAGCACTGTGATTTACCAAGAGCATGCTCACCGTAAGCTTCGACAAGCATTCGATGCGATTCTGCAGCAGTTTTCCTCAAATGGTAACAGAAAATCAATGCTGTCCGCAAATTGTAGTTTCCAGGCACAAAATTCGACATGTTCAACGCTATTACAAACTATGCTGTTGTATGAAACTTGTATTGTTGTGAGTTGATAATCTTTGTTAAAGATGTCAACAAGGAAATGGCGCCAATGACACGGTTTGACGGTAACTACATTGACAGCTAGGGCCATCTATGAGCAAATTGCGGTTTCATATTTACAGACCTGGTATAGTTGTGATATTAACAATTGTACAAATAATAAAAATTACTAGGAATCGATACTGGCTCTAGTACTGGTGATAGATACTTCCCCAGTGCTAGTAATCAATACTTTTTTTTATACTGGTACAGTACTGATTTTCGGTATTATAACAGTAATGTTTTCCGATATTGGCCCTTTTATATTATTCCAGTATCATACCAATGCTTAAATCCTGGCTTTTAATACTATGCCAGTAACGTTTACTATAAATCAGTACTAGGCCACTTTGATGCCAGTAGTAAATTCCTACTTTGGCATATATGTATATATATATATATATATATATATAT
>NW_022639648.1:374112-376093 GCF_010583005.1 Odontomachus brunneus
CGATTTCCATGATTTTATCGACCTTTTCGACGATTGGCCTACCAGAGCGTGCCTCATCTTCGACATCCATATTACCAGAACGGAATCGTTGGAAACACCGCTTTGCTGTTGCATTTGATACTGTATTGGGTCCATAAACAGCACAAATTTTTTTAGCCGCCTGCTCCGCCTTTTCATCTTGTTCGTAGTGGTACTGAAGAATGTATCGAATTTTCTCTTTTTTTTACCTCCACTTTGGAACGCTGTAACACACAACTGGCTTGACCAAACACAAAACTATCAGAGAACTTTTTTTGAAGCGTAATGTGACCTTTAAATCACCGTATAGTATGACCCGATGCGATATGAGATATGGCTCACTAAAGACATCTAGCGGAAAACGCTCAGAACTTTTTACTTCACCTAATATATATATATATTTTTTTTTAAACAGTAATGATATATTTTAAATATCTTGAAGTGAGGTAGCAGTATTTTCACTGAAGGTAGTAAAAATAATGTCAATCGAAATAATAAGAGTAAATGCTTTATTCAAAATCAGAAGTGCACTTAGATTACATACTAGCAAATGTTTTAATTGATTGGAACGCACAAGATTCATCGTTATTTTCAAATGACAATATTCACTTAATGGTTAAAAGAAGATAATTAACTGTATAGGAGTGCAAAATTCACTAGAATGCGAGTGACTCAGCCACTCTATTTTTTGAGTAAAATTTCACTCCAAAAGAGGAGAAGGGTTAATAAGGACTTATTGACCCTCCTTTGGAGAGGAAAACACATTTCTTATAAGTAACTTTCCTAACTCTGGCTCTTATCTTGCCTCCCATTTATGCGAAGCTACGTCTACACTCTGATATTACTAGATAGATATGATATGTTACATTAGTGCAATCCGCTTTCAATCATTTAGTAAATAGTGAATAACAAACGTAAAACAAAGATGCATGTAGCAATAAATATTAAGATAAATGAAAAGCTATACACGTTCAAAAAGACGCCTCTGTTCCTAATTATTATTACGTACATACTATTGTTATAATCGCGAATATTATTAGCGCGTTCGAAACACTTCATGAGGAATCGTTTTGATTGTGCTACAACAAGGAAGCGGATGTGCAAGTGCTGCGATAAGCACCACCTTGCACATTCCGCATTTCGGATCTCGATTCGAAACGCATTAAACCATTACCAAATATGGTAATCTTCTTGTCGCTAAGCACCCCCTCCGACGAGACTAAACAATATTATAAAAGAACGGAGAAGACCGCCCGCGTCAGATTTAACACCTCGGTCTCTCGCTCGCGATGTGCGTACCCGACGCGCATCTTGCGCATTACTATAAGATCTCGGGAGTAATAATTAAACACGTCTAACAAGGAAACGGTCGGGGGCGTCCCTCACCGAATTTGATGTGCATTGGATATGTTGTAGAGCATCAAAAAACATTAGACACGTATTTTTTTTTATGTGCTTATCTCGAGATTTAGGGGTTGAAACCACCCCTTGAAAAAAACGGACTTTTTTATTTTTATTTAATATTTCCTAAAATATGAGGTATATGAAAAAATATTTCAGACAAAAGTTTTACAGTATCTTATGCCCTTTCCATCGGTCTATTCAAATTTTTTAAAATGCAATATTTCACCCCCCCCTCCCTCTCCCCTTCGTCACCTTTGCAAATTTTTAAGTTTTTGTAAGGACAAAAATTAAAAAGCATTTCATGCCAAATCCATCGATATATAATAATAGTATGGTTCCTCGATTCAATTCTTGGCAAAACTACATGACTGATAACTTCGCGTTATAGGCACCGCGTTGTGCGAGTAGGTAAGTACTGTACGTTGCGTTGGATTACTTCTCTTCACTTGCGCTATGTTTTATAACTACTTGCGCATATTTTCTCATATTACAAGATAAAAACGAATTAATTCTAATCATATGATATGTAATATACGAAATAAAGACGTAAGCAGAGATA
>NW_022639648.1:376103-376761 GCF_010583005.1 Odontomachus brunneus
GTTCTAATGCCGCTTCTTTTGCTTCTCTTTGTTGATACCAAAAATATGTAGTGAATCTAAAATAAATCAATGTCGTGATAATGGAGAAACAGCTTTATAAAAGATATAGAGAGATAGATCACATAGGTGTTATGAAATTTTAAATAAACAAAAAAATAAAATTTATCAACTTATAACAATTTTAGTAGTACCTTTTAAATATTCGTCGAAACATCAATCACAACATTTTATTAGCAAATGATTCTTTAGATACAAAGTCAGAGAATTACGTAAAAAGTGATAGAAAATGATGAGTTACAATAATACAATACTTTAATTACACATGGCACACATGTATGTGTATCCAAAATTAATAACTATAATTATAATTGCACAATTATCACAACGCACAACTCTTTACTTTGTCAACTCACGAGTTAAAATGTCAGTCTTCCGGTACAACGGACATTTATATAGTGGCTATATGGTATGTATATACAATCTATTTTTACCAATGACGATCGCATGATTCTATTCCTGAACGTCATTTGGCACGACGTTTGCGATCTTTAAAACAACAATATACAGGGTGACTCATTTTAATTAATGCACTCAAATATCTCAAAACCTGTAAGTTTTAGAAGGAAACGTTTTAGACAAAAGTTGTATGGTTTAAGGG
>NW_022639648.1:378648-380293 GCF_010583005.1 Odontomachus brunneus
GAAATATTGCATTTTAAAAAATTTGAATAGACCGATGGAAAGGGCATAAGATACTGTAAAACTTTTGTCTGAAATATTTTTTCATATACCTCATATTTTAGGAAATATTAAATAAAAATGAAAAAGTCCGTTTTTTTCAAGGGGTGGTTTCAACCCCTAAACCTCGAGATAAGCACATAAAAAAAAATACGTGTCTAATGTTTTTTGATGCTCTACAACATATCCAATGCTCATCAAATTCGGTGAGGGACGCCCCCGACCGTTTCCTTGTAAGTACGGTTTATAAATAAAGCCTTTTTATATATAATACAATTAGTGGCTACAGACTTTTACTAAATCCTACCCACCGCTATACACTCTGCCGCGCCCGCAACACCGATTCCGAACTTTTTTCGCGTCCCGGCAACACGGGGCACGACACTATTTTGATTTCGTTGTTTGCCCCCGCATGAGTCTTATTTTTTCTTTCTTCTTATCCGAACTGTTTTGCTGCTCTTGGAAACTGATTATTTGTTGTCTGTTGTCGTCTGCTCAGAAGTACCACATGTAAGACACGTGCCGCAGGCTGCATGTGCGCAGAGCTGGGAAATCTTGCTCGGGCGCACTGGCGTTTTACTTCTTCCACTTTTCACACAGAGATGCTTCTGTCCGTCCGTGTGACTACGCGCGTTCGGCGTGCTGAGCGAAAGAGACAATATTATTCTTTTTTTTTCGCTTCACATCGAGGCTGCGGAGCGGCTGTGAAGCGAGAAAGAGGGAATAACACTCTCTTTCTCACTCGGCGCGCCGAACTCGGCCGAACGCGCGTAGTCACACGGACGGGCAGAAGCATCTCTATGTGAAAAGGAATAAAGTGGAACGAATAAAACACCAGCGCGTCCGGGCAAGATTTTCCAGCTCTGGAACAGAGTAGCGTTTGTAGCGTACTGCCCGAACGTACCCATAGTGATCAATTGTAGCACTAGCGCCGCTACCGCAGTATCCGTGAACTATTATGGGCGTCTAAACTGCTCTGTTTTATCTACATCTTACCAAAAAGTAATAGCAATTTTCCATAACAAATTGTGCTTTTCAAAAGTTTCTAAGCATATTTTTGAAAATTAAACGTTATTCTTTAGAACATTTTGTACGCATTTTTTGTTTTCATATGCATCGCAGAAATTTTTTATAACCTACAAATTGTGTTAGCAAACAACTAACTTAAATTTTTTTTTGTTTTTGATGAAAAGATTATGTCTGCGCAGTGAGTTTCAATAAGTACTTTAAGTATGCAAAATCGCTTTTCGATCGGTTCAGTCTGGACTACGTAAAAGCTAAAACAGTTTTACAGGCACTCCGACATTCTTTTAAAGGGAGATATACACCTAGGAGCCGGAAAAAAAGGTCATCTTTGTGAATTTTTTTAAGGAAAACTATTTGAAATTTCGGATTGGGGGTTTTTCTATCTAAAAGTATACACATTCAGGAATATGTCCAATTTTTTTTATTAAAAAAAATCAAAAATTGACGAGGTTGTGGTATAATCTTTGGAGCGCCGTAAAAAAATCCGGGTAAACGGTACCCACTGGCGTTTCTTCAAAAATCATCTGAAACAAAAAAACCAACAAGATTATTAAATTAGATACTATAATCTAGTACTTGTCAT
>NW_022639648.1:380303-397287 GCF_010583005.1 Odontomachus brunneus
TGGAACTAATATTCTCGTCGGAAAGTTCTACTTTTTCGGCAGTATTTCGATTTTTGGGCGGTATCTTCTTCTTGCTTCGATCTTTGCGAAAAGATCCGGATTGATGAGCTTCCCGAGAACCTTTATATCTGTTATCCATTTTCCTCAGAATATGTATTCACAGACGAAAACTCACTGTAACGCACAGTTGCACGAACGGCAAGCTACTGACGAAACGCGTCCAATTTCCGGCAAAGAATAACGGTCGTGTGATATTTCCGTTATATCTGGACCCGACCACGCCCGAAAACACAATAGAATCGTAAAACAGGTCTAGCTCTCTTCGAAGGGTCGCTGCCTCTCGGCTCGGCCGCAAAACAGGCGGTACGGCGCGCTCTCGGAGACGGTTTACTCTCTCGGCTGTAACTTCGTTATTTATCGAGATATTGACTTGCAATTTTAACCAGATATTCTTGAGATCTCAAGCATCAAGAAAATGCAAAAAAAAAATCGATTTTTTCGACCATGCTAGGTGTATATCTCCCCTTAAGCCAAAATAAAAAAACTTTGTTCTTAGGTTTATATATACTTTATTTGTGTAAAAGGTCAAAGTTTTTGGAATTTTTGGTTTAGCGAACTTCCCTTGTAAATTTGTTTATATTTATCCTACCAGCTTCATCATTTTTTTAATAGGAGGAAGGAGTATTAAGTGACGGCGGGACACCATGCGTTTGGGACTGCGTCATTTTCGTTCCGGAGAGAAAAAAATATCGAGAGCGCGGTGCTAGGTCGGCACCCGAATGTTTCGTTTACCGGGCGATTGCTCTAAACCACTGAGCTACCTGACGCTCCACGCTCACGATACTTTCCTCTCCCTAGGTAACATTCAGAGATGCTGTTGGGAAGCGACATTTCTAGCGCTATCCCGAGCGCAGGGAAGCGACTACAGAGAGAAACAATGTTACTTCCATTAAGATATTCATTCATTTTCGCTTCGAAACAATTCAATATTGGAGATATAAAAATGGCAAGAATTAAGTTTACCACCTAATACAGTAGAGAGTAATTTAATTTCTCACTTTCTCTCGCATTTGACTGCAGTGAACAGTACAGTCGACAGTGATTGACTGGAGTAAACAGTACAGTCGATAGTGAACAGTGAACTATCGATAAATAAATATTAAAAATTTATCGACTCTAATTCTCTCAATTCCGTCGGATATCTGTAATTATTCGCGTTATTATAAATCAAAACCTTGTAGTCACTCGCTTTTTATGAATGCCTTACGCATACTCGAGCGAGCGAGAGAGGAAATTTATCGTTAATCGTTTTGATACATGTTTTTTACGATTGAATAAATTTAACTAAACGTTCGTTCGTGGACACCCTATCTAATTACGTCCTAGAAAGTCCGCTGCATCTATTCTGGAACGTGACAATATAAATGCTGTTAAATTATTTATTAACGAATAATATATCGATATTTATACAACCCATGAACTATCATTTTGTTGACAAAAATTTCTCTATGTCAGAAAGATAGAGATTAAAGTTTTCGTTAACTCCTTGTCGTATGTAAGACAGATATGTAGCCAGCTGATGTCTTTAATAGCTGAAAAAGCACATTTTAATTAATAGTAGTATTAATATAAGTGTGGATGAAAAAATAACAATATGTGGTAATGATATAAAAATCTACAAATAATACAAAAACTGTTATCTCCATAGTTCTTCAAAACTTATATTATACAGGCCTACGAAAATGAGACTTTAAAGAGTCCATTAAGATGAAACAATGTTTTCCAACATAATTTTGAGCACTGAATCCGAATCTAGCTGCAGAATTTGTCTAGCACATCAGAATTTTAAAATATTCTAACCTGAGAGTGCAAAAAAATCCGTTTTCTAACATTTTCAGATTAAAAGAACTCTAAAATGTAAAAACATGCGTTAATTTTACTTACAGATTGGGATTTTTCATGAAAAAATTTACGGAAATGCATATGTACAGTTTTCAAAATGTACAAATATTTTTAATGCAGCAATAAAATTAATTAAGAAAAACCGTGGCCTTTCGTATGTTAGAATACCTCCAGTGATATCGGACTCATTTTCACACACGTTATATCATGATACAACATTAAATTATCCATCATGTCAACTTCTGGAACCATATGGTTCCGGTGTTAAGTAACTAAAAAATCAAAAAGAATTTTTTTCTTCGAAACGAAAAAAGCCATGGCTTTGAAAAAACTATGAAAAGTAAAATATCTTAGGGAAATTTAAAAAGGTATAATTTTATTTGATTTGAACAGTTATAGGGTTAAAAAAACATTTTAATTTTCGAAACGCGATTTTTTCAACACCCTGTAGAGTCACCACCATCATATTTTATACGCAACGTCACTACATACTCACGTACATTTCTTTTAACGGACATGGACATCACGGTACAATATGGTTAAAAATACAAAAACTAAAAATACAATATTAAAAATACAAAATCCTTTTTTTCTTAAGCAAACGAATGTCAATTTGGGAAACTTATGGCGAATTCGATTGGATGCACTAGTGCGTCCCCCTTTCAGTATTCGGTTACCTTGCGCTTCACTGGTTCAGAATCTTCGTATCTTCGATTGATAGTGCACTGAAAACATGTTTTCAACTAATAAAACCGTGTTTGATTGAACTACATTACCCTAGTGCAGTGATGGTTCTGCGTTTTGTTGAGGTTATTTGCACTGTATTCATGCAACACGCACTTAACTGCACTGATATTTTTGTCAGTGCGATTCAGTGCGCGTGTGGCGCAACGTGATGTATTCTTTTCATTACAAGAAAATTAAGGCCTACACACGGTCTTTATTGACTACGAAGCATCTAAAAATAAACTTAAGACGTTCTTAAATATAAGATTCAACCATGGAGGTAAGAGATAATTAATAATAATAATAATAAATTATTATTATTTATTATTAATTGTTATTTCTTATCTCCATGGATTTGACTATGAGTACTAGCAATAGAAATTGATTAAAATTGATAAAAAAGTTAAAGCTGAGCACACAATACAGTCGCTGGCAATCACTGCTAAAGTCGTAAAGAAATGGCAGCTAAAATAATATTAGTGGATGAACTGTTAAACATTTCAAGTAGTTCTAGCGACGAGGAAATGATGGCAATGTTAATGACGTATGAAACAAAAATTCCAAAAGTTAAAAATATTATACATATTATTAATGAGTATTTTGATGATAAGGTATGTTGTATATTTAAGTAATTTTAATTTACATTTAAAATATTTGTTATATTATTTCAAATTTCAAGTATCTTTTGCTTAGTTTCAGCGGTATTTTTGTTTAAAACGAAATACATATAATAAATTACACAATATGTACGCAAATTCTAAAATATATAATACACTGCTCAAAAAAATTATGACATAGAAAAATTTTGGGCAGATTGGATAACTGTACAAAAAATCAACGTAAGAGAATGATTTTTTTTTAAATTAAAGCCTGAAATCTTTACTTTAAGATGCTATATCTCAATTTTAATAAATCGCTATTACTGTAAGTCCTTAAATCTGAGGGCACGTTTGCCATATTGAAAATTGCAAAGTTTGACGGACTGTAGGGAAATGTGCAAAATCCAATCGGCAACCTCCCCGTGGTGCATATCGACTGTAGGGAAATGTGCAAAATCCAACCGGCAACCTCCCCGTGGTGCACATCGGATAATGCCAATGTCGGCGGTACATAATAAAAATGCAAGGGTTACTTTAAAGTGCTGTAACTTTGTGAAAAAATCGCAGAGACTTGCTTTTTTTTTAGATTAAAGAGGAAGCTTTGAGCTTTGTACTGCTGCAAACGCCATCACTGAAAAAAATTTTAGCAAATCCCTGCAGTCCGTCAAACTTTGCAATTTTCAATATGGCAAACATGCCCTCAGATTTAAGGACTTACAGTAATAGCGATTTATTAAACTTAAAATTAAGATATAGCATCTTAAAGTAAAGATTTCGGGCTTTAATTAAAAAAAAATCAATCTCTTACGATGATTTTTTGTACACTTATCGTCATCCAAAGTTGGTCAATTTTTGTTTAAAATTTTTCTATGCCATAATTTTATTGAGCAGTGTATATTAAAAGAAAATGGTGGACGTAGTGTTATAGTAATATACAGTTATTATCATTATTATCATTTCTGTGATATATATTTCTTATATATTAATGTTATTAATATATATAAGTACATAATAATGTTAATACTATATATTTGCAGGTTTGCTGGGAACAAATAAATCATACGGGATGTTTCATTTAGATTCAATGTAACAGAATCAATATTTCATGTTATCATAACTAATGTTATGAAGTTTTTAAATCATCCCTTATAGAAATATCATATTAAGAATCATTGATAATTACTTATTATCCAGTATTTTTAATACTGAAAATAAGTAATTATCAATGATTCTTAGTATGATATTTTTATAAGGGATATTGCTCAAAATATGATAAAAATGACTAATACGAAATGTAGGAGAAGAGAAATTGCTCGTAAGTTTGAAGATATAAATAAATTTTTAATTCCCTTATAGAAATATCATACTAAGAATCATTGATAATTACTTATTATCCAGTATTTTTAATACTGAAAATAAGTAATTATCAATGATTCTTAGTATGATATTTCTATAAGGGTGTATGGTGAAATTGATCAATTATAAGAGTAATTAGACTAATAATTATTAATTAGGAAATAGATTATTTAAAAGTAAAGAAAATAGATTTTTATGTTTTATATATATGCAAATCATTTTATTCAATATACCTAAACATAAAATAACTTTGTTTCAGATATGTGGATTTCCTAAGGTCCTTAGATGTATTGATGGATCATATATCAAAATTAGAACTCTTAGTACAAAAGTCAAGAGCACTTATTGTTTGATATTTGTCAGATATTCGTTTTATTGAATGGCGCGCGCTCCGTGTGGAGTTGCGATCGACAAGTCATTAGATAAGACACTAGAGAGGCACGGTGACTTTTGTAGAAAAAGAAGGCTCGCAATAAATTAATCCAGAAGCTTGTCCAGAGCAAGCTGTATGCTCACAATCACACACACACACACACACACGCGCGCACGCGCGCACACACACACACACACACACACACTTATACAGTCCACTCGCACAACAAACAAGCATCAACAAAATTGGTCCGAACGAGCCGGATTTGGTCGGAAAGGCAGCAGCGTTGGGCAAGCAAACAACCTAACCTAATATGTACACGTATCTTCATAAACGCAACGATCGGCGGCGCTTATCGCATCGGCACGCTCTTAAACATTGTGCACTTATTCGTCGTATGAGCAAAACATTGCAAACAACGATCTATAGACGGGACAAAGGCACACATCACAAAGCCAAAACATCAGCGACGTGCGGAGGACAATCCTTGAACACGTGGCAATTTAGCGCAGAGGAGAGGACATTAACATATCAACCGAGCTGCGTGAGTTCTTTCGGTAATTATGCAGTATAGGGGACCCAACTCCGATGACCTTGACCTTGATATATATATTATCAAGGACACCCTCCTGAATAACCTTCAGAAGGTTTTAGCCGTCGCTCGTTATTCGTTAAAAAGTTATTAACAAAAGAAGTTCCATAAATAGAACGTAATTTTTGGGCACCATATATACAAAAACGATATTGTATATCGTTAACGAGCAATATCGAATAATAACTACAATATTGAACGACTAGCGGGGGGCTGCGCCCCCCGCACCCCCCCTCAAAACTAACCTAACCTAACCTATCGTCACATTAAAAGTTGAACACTTTAATAAACAATGACTGACGGTTAATATGACGATAGGAAGGTTAGGTTAGTTTTGAGGGGGGGTGCGGGGGCCGCAGGCCCCCACTAGTCGTTCGATATTGTAGTTATTATTCGATATTGCTCGTTAACGATACACAGTATCGTTTTTGTATATACAGTGTCCAAAAATTATACTCATTTTATGCAATTCCTTTTGTTAATAACTTTTTAACGAACAACGAGCGACGGCTAAAACCTTCTGAGAGTTACTCAGGAGGATGACTTCTACAATATATGTCAAGGTCAAGGTCATTGGAGCTGACTCTTCTATAGTCTATAATTACCGAAACTTCTTTTGTTAATAACTTTTTAATAAACAATGAGCGGCGGCTAAAATTTTCTAAAGGTTATTTAGGACAGTGTCCTTGATAATATATATCAAGATCAAGGTCATCGGAGGTGGGTCCCCTATACTGCATAATTACCGTTCTTTCCTATATGTATCCCTATCCAAACCATTACCTCAATATTTGTGCACCTCAATGAGCATCGCACATAATTTATATAACTTACCTTCATGCCTTCGCATAGATATCGTTTTCTTTGTACCAAAATGAGCGACACGAAAAATCTCATTCGAGCTCGTGGCTCAATTAAAGCACGTGTGACTAGCTTCAAAAAATATATGGATAAGCTAGTCGATTCAGATAATGCAAGCACAGAGATCGACGAGGTGATAATCATAGAAACCGAGCAGCGCCTTCAAAAGGTCGAAGAACTCTTTTATGAATTCAAAAAATGTCAATCTGAAATAGAGCGTATGATAGAAAAGGACGAGGACTTGAAGATCAAATCAAACAAAAAACGGTTTTCGAGGAAAATTACTTTCATATAATTTCAAACGCAAAAAAAATCATAGCGATAATGTGACCAGCAAAGGCGAAACAGTCCGTACAGATTCAGGGTCAGTGCTAATTCAGGGTCAGTTCATTTAGTGCATATACAAGCTTTAGAAAGAGATTCACATCGCGATTTCGGCGTCAAATTACCCAAGATAAAATTATCATATTTCGTCGATTCATACGACAACTGGTCGACCTTTTACGACATATTTCAATCGTTGATACATAAAAGTGATAAAATCTCAGACATAGAAAAGTTCCATTACTTACGTGGATCACTTAAAGACAATGCCGCGAAGGTTCTTCAACATTTAAAAGTTTTAGCCGTGAATTATCATTCCACGTGATCATTGCTTGAAAAACGATACGAGAATAAATCATTTATAATACATAATTATATTAAGGGAATCGTAAGGTATCCAAAGATCGTTAAGGAATCGATGACGGCAATCAGGCAACTTTCTAATACCATTCAAGGCCATTTATGTGCATTACGTTCTTTAAAGGAACCTGTTGATCATTGGTACAGTTCATTTATCATTTTGATATCGGAAAAGTTTGATTCAAGTATATAAAATGAATCGGAATTACTGAAATCCGCAGAATCGTCCATTGCATTGTTGGATTTTCTGGAGAAAAGGTACCATTTTCTAGAGAAAATAGAAAAGACGACTGAAATCGTTAATCAATCAAAAAATTCTAAGTTCAAGCAAAGAGGTAAGCTACAGTCACAATTTTCACACGCGACTACACAAAGATTCACTTGTCCATTATACAAAGAACAACACTTTTTGTTTTCATACAAATCATTTCTTGATCTTTCCGTATAAGATCGCGCAAGTTAAGTAAAACAATTAAAATTGTGTTTTAATTGTTTGAGAAAGAGTCACATGAACGTGGAATGCTAAAGTGGTCGCAAGTGTGACAAATCTTATAACACTCTACTTCATATTGACACGTCTACACAGTCAAATACGCAGGGCAAGAAGGGGATAATTTCGCAGAATTCCAATGTTCAAGAACTGCTTATCGTATCAAACTCAATAGTAAATCACGCAGTATTAAACGACAACGCGCACAAGATATTAACAACGGCAGTAGTTCACATTACGGGTAACAATGGGAAAGAATGTGAATGTGTCGTATTGCTTGACGGAAATCCTCAATCCAATTTTATGACAACAAGTCTATGTTTGAATTTAACCACACTAGGGTAAATATTCCTATAATAGGTATTAATCAAAGCAAAACAAAAACAGTCGAGTCAGTCGTTACGACGGTTAAATCTAACCTTATAGATTTTATGAGGCTACTCTATCGTTCTTGTTGCTGCCCAAAATCACGGATGATTTGCCATCCGTATCGATAAAACCTAATTCACTCAATTTACCAAAGGGGATAGTCCTTGCTGACCTCAAGTTTTATCAGTCAAAGAAAATCGATATTTTGTTAGGTATCGATATATTCTGGGATTTAATTTTCTATGAACGCGTAGATCCTTTACCTATACAAAACACAATTGGGTCACGTAATTGCTGGTGAAATCCCTCAACATCGTTGTGCAAAGACACGCACTTCGTGCAATCTTAGCACGTCAGCTGTTTCAAACTAGTTAGCCCGTTTTTGGGAAGTGGAGAATTAAAGGAACCTGTTGATCATTGGTACAGTTCATTTATCATTTTGATATCGGAAAAGTTTGATTCAAGTATATAAAATGAATCGGAATTACTGAAATCCGCAGAATCGTCCATTGCATTGTATCGTTTATGCGTATACTTGCGTTCGGTAAATACGCAGGGCAGGATATTCGTGCATCTGTTGTGCGCTAAAACAAAGATGGCTCCCTTGAAACCCATAACTATTCTAAAACTGGAGCTTAGTGCCGCCGTTATCCGTTAAACTCGTAAAGAAGGTCACAGATTCGCTAGATATTCCCATTCATTGTATTTATTATTGGAGTGATTCCACTATTATGCTAGCCTGGATAGGTACAAAACCTCATTTGTTGAAAACATTCGTGAGTAATCGAGTAAACGAAATTCAGTCTCTGTCTAATTCCTCAGAATAGAGACATGTGCTCACAAAGGAAAACCTCGCGGATTTGTTATTACGGGGTTTAACGCTGGAGCTTCTAAAGACGCCAGAGCTTCTAAACTCTCTATGGTGGGGAGAATCTCCCTGGCTTACGTGTGACAAGCACGCACGGCCTCCAAACAAGATCATATAAAACACACAGAGGCAGCTATCGGAAACGAAAGTGCATACTCGCATGTGTCCGTACAGAAAACTGATAGTTAATTTTCATTCGAGAGCTTCTCCGATCTGAATAGGCTGGAGAGAGTAACAGCTTGGTGTAAACGTTTCAAAAATAATTGCTTCAAGCCCAGAGGCGAACGACAATCAGACTCGCTTACGTATTCGGAAATCCGTAACGCAAATTTGTGCTTAGTTAAGATATCACGCGAATGTTTTCCAAAGGAAATAGAATCACTATTAAAACGAAAGCGGATAGACACAAAGAGTAATCTTCTTGAGTTAAATCCGTTTGTACACTCTGATGGTATTTTAAGAGTCGGAGATTTTGAGCATTTATCATGTATTTTTAATAAGATACATTCCTTAATCCTTTCTGGGAAACACCATCTAATAAAACTAATATTTAAGAGGGAACACACAAGGTTGTTGCACGTGGGTCCGCAAGCATTACTTATAACCATAAGGGACATGTACTGGCCGAAATCTGATAGAAATCTGTCGCGTAAAATCGTGCATGAATGCCTGATGTGCTTCAGAAACAATCCTAAATTAGTTCAAACTTTGATGGGTAATTTGTCGGCTGATTGTGTTCAACCATTACCTCCCTTTCAAATTATAGGCATCGATTACGGAGATCCCTTTTTTATGAAGGATAGAAAAGATCGTAGCTGCAAGATATCAAAGTGTTATATCAGCGTGTGCTTTGTAACCAAGGCTATACACCTTGAATTAGTGTCGGACTTATCCGCGAACGCGTTTATATTAGCACTAAGACGATTCGCTTCTCGGCGCGGAATACTTTCAAAAATTTATTCCGATCATGGAACTAATTTTGTCGGCGCTCACTCTGAATTAAAGAAATTAGGAAGATTCTTTCTAGATAATCAGGACGAATTGCTTGCGCGCCTCACTAATAAATGTTGCGATTGGAGCTTTATCCCGGTATATTCTCCTCACTTCGGGGGCCTTTGGAAAGCCGGTATAAAGGGTATCAAACATCATTTGAAAAGGGTAATGGGTAATTGCTCCTTGACGTTTGAGGAATTATATAGCTTATTGACACATATAGAAGCGGTTCTAAATTCACGTCTTCTTACCCCACTTAGTTTCCATCTTTCCGACTTATCAGCACTCACGCCCGCGCACTTTCTGGTCGGACGGCCGTTGACTTTGGTCCCAAATCCTGATGTCACTCACATACCTCAATCAAAGTTGGACAGATTTCAGCACCTGCAGCGATTCCAACAGCATTTTTGGCAGCGCTGGTCTAAAGAATACTTTTCGGAGCTACAATGTCGGATGACATTGGTGGAAGGTCGAACATCCTCAGATGCATGAAGGAACGTTAGTACTTGTCAAGGAAGACAATTCTCTGCCCATGAAATGACGCATGGACCGAATAACTCAGTTACATCCGGGAGAAGATTCAATACTCAGGGTCGTGTCCATACCAACTTCCAAAGGTGTAATCCGCAGGTCTGTCACCAAGATCTATCCGTTACTTATCGACGTTCCCATTAGTACTAAGGGATCGGCAGATATGGATGCACAGAATCTACAATAAAGTAGACTGTAGACAAAGAAGAAGACTGTATCTAAGTGCTGTTAAGATGCTGCGTGTGTTTTTTGTTTTGTTATTTTATTATTTCATTTATTTTATTTATTTACCGAGGTAGCGATACTCATAATGCGTTATGTATCATTAGTATAATCTCATAGTGTATTTGTTATTAGCATGTTCGTACGTTTATCATTTCTGTTCGAGAATGAAGCCAGTTAATTATAGGCTATTTCTTGTCTTTTGAAATTATCCCATCCTTTCAAGGTGGGGAGTATGTTTGATATTTATCAGATACTCGTTTTATTGAATAGCGCGTGCTCTGTGTGGAGTTGCGATCGACGAGTCACTAGATAGTGGCAATAGGGAGGCGCGGTGACTTTTGTAGAAAAAGAAGGGTTGCAATAAATTAGTCCAGGAGCTTGTCCACAGAACAATTCCGTATCGTTACAATCACACATACACACACACACCCACTTATACAGTCCACTCGCACACAAACAAACATTAACACTTACATTAACAGATATGATTATCTATCTCTGACATTATAAGCAGTTTGTGATGCCAATAAATTATTTCTTGATGTTTTTACTGGTCCTCCTAGCAAAATATATGTTGCAAGAATATTCTAATTATCATTTATAAATAATGAGAACCAACATATAACAGAAGATTATCACTTATTAGGCATTAATATTTAAGCGGTATATCCGTTAAGAAAATATTTACTAACACCATATAGAGACTATGGTAATCTTATAGCCATGCAACGAAATTATAATCACAAATTGTCTAAAACAAGAGTAAAAATAAAAAATGTTTTTGCGTTATTAAAACAAAGATTTAGACAATTGATGCAACTAGATTTTTTTACAATTAAACGTTGTTCAAATTTTAAATTTGTTCAATATTTAAAAAATATTATGAATATAATATAATATTTTTTATTTATTTACTAGTTATTTTTGTTACTCAATGGGCAAACAATATTAAAAAAAAAAATATTTTAAAAATATTTAAAAAGATATTTTTAAAACGTTAAAAATAATGGGATAAGTTCTCTTTTTTCAATAAATAATCTTTTTTTGAAGTTTGGAAAAATGTTTTGTTTTGTAATATTTAATAAATATTTATTTTAACATTTAAAAATCGTTTTTCTAAATGTTAACATTTAACATTTAAAAAATATTTCCTAAATGTTAAAATAAACGTTTATTAAATATTAAAAATCAAAACATTTTTCCAAACGTTGAAAAAATATCTTTTCGATAGAAGAAAGAAAATTTATGCCATTATTTTTAACGTTTCAAAAATATTTTTTCAAAGGTTTTTTAAATTGTAATGTTTTGTAATGTCAATACCTAGGTAAACATATTTTACATAAATATTTTATGCATATATTGTGACGCTTTTTTCTCGATCCTTGATCGAAATGCGCACAATCTTCTGTCGCGTACGCGAGTCTCTCGCCTACGGTCTCCGCAAGTTAGATTGGGCGTCAGGCACGGTTTCCCGTGCCCACAAAAAGGGCTTGCGTAACACTGCGAGAGCATGCCACGACTCGCTTCCACGGCAGACTCCGGTAGTTCGGATAGGAAATTGAAGTCGGAGAAGGTTCAATTTTTGGAAAACACGCGGAGAGAAAATATTTCTACCAATTAGCGTCTTCGATAGCTTTATTACAAAGTCCCTTTCGACAGCTTTATTACAAAATCCCTTTAAGTGTGGAAGATTGATTCGCCGTGTACGATAATCGAAGAAATTTCGATACGTGCATTTAACATGCTGGACATATTATCCTCCCACTATCATATTAATATTAAAATAGTAGTATTAATATCTAATAGGACTAAGACATTCGTGCTTGTTCCTTATATGCTATTTTTCAAATCTTACTGTTAGTTATTCAGAGGAAATTTCTATAATTTCGGTTTCCCTTTCGATACGTTATTCGATACAATTTGATACTCATTACGACATGAAGCTCGCGGACTCCTCAGACGCGTGCGACAATACCGAGCTGCCGGATCGAGAGCTAAAGTTTGATACTTCGTCAGAGATCACGGTCGCCTCTAACGAATGCGAATGCCGGTTCCTTCCTCTCGACAGTTGTGTAAGGATTCCGCGCCCAGCGACTACCCCGCGAGGTCCTGACCGATAGTCGAGCGGCCTACGTCACCAAATTTCGCTCGCACGCGAATCACAAAAAGTATAGGCCGCTCTACCCGCGCCAGGCGCCCTCTGATAGGCGCCCCACCGGTAACGTTCTCCCCGTCACGGATCACGGACACGGTCGATATGTGAGGACAACCTTACAATATTCGCCGCCATGCTCCTGTACTGGGTCGCCTTGTCGTTCCTCCGCCGCTGACTGTCCCACCAGAGCACGTCCGTTCGGAAGTTGTAGCGTCCGCTCGAGATTCGTACGTGGCAACGTCAACAGCTAGTTCGGATCTCACACGCGTGAAATTCGGTAGTGTTTTCACAATAATGATAACACTTTTCGCACGTTCGTCGGTACGCCGAGGAGTGCTCTTTATTTCGAGAATCTCTCCTCAAAATATGATCTCTCCTCCTGTTTTGGTCCGCGGATTCGGCAGCTTTTGGTTTCATCCGCTTTGCTCTTCGGCTTCGCGGATCGCCGCGTTTGTTCTGGGAGTCATGTCGTCCTTTCGGCCTCGGTTCGACTTTCTTACCGTGTCGTTGCGTTTCTGCTTGACCCGTCTGTTCTTGGGTCCACCACATCTCACCCTGTTACCTTTCCTCCCGTGGCCGACAGCTTTTTGATACCTACGGATGAATAATTCTCCGCTACAACAGGTGTACTGTCCTTCCGCAATATAATTTATAATCGGAGGGGATTCACTTTTATTCGGATGACTTCCTGATAGCTCTGGCGACGAGGTGTCCTCCGCAAATTTAGTTCCTCCCTCGTCGACCGCTCATCCTCCTGTCTTCGGGTGACGGGAGCACTCGTCATTTCCTACAAAGATTTACTTTTGCGGGTTGTCCTCCTGATCTCCCCCCCCCCAACCCGATTGGAAAGAGGAGGAAAGAGACCCGTGGTACTCGAGATCGTGACAACTCGCATTGTATCCTATGCTATCTTGTGACGGACGCTCGCTAGCCACCACGTCATAGCATCTCTAATTTTTCTTTTATTATATGAAATATTAGAACTATAAATAGTTTAATTTTATGGTTGTACTAAATAATATTATAAGAAAATTATAATAAGTGCTTCGACTGCGCGCATATGGGGATAATAAAAAACACTCAGTATCTGTTGAAGAAATAGAGCAGTAGCCAAGGTGGTAGAATAGGAACCTGATGCCCTTATAGAAATATCATACTAAGAATTATTGATTTACTTATTTTCAGTATTAAAAATACTGGATAATAAGTAATTATCAATGATTCTTAGTATGATATTTCTATAAGGGTGGTGTGCGAGGTCTAAAGTTCGCGTCCGATCTATACCGAGTAAATTTTCAGGTGCGAAAATAGTGAGAAATTAAATAAAAGAGTTAAATTTCATTTAAAATTAACATAAGCTGACTAGTTGTAATCGTTTTTGCAAGATATATTTTTTTAATCAGTGTCATACGTCATTGTTGCGTCATTTTATGTAAAAAAATGACGTCATTAAGACGTCCTACATATGACGTTATTGGTCTGTGACTTACGACCGTCAAAAAGATGTCAATGGTTGCGTTCAGAAAACATAGTTGATCAGTGAGTGGTCAGTGATTATTGGTCCTTACTATTAGATCCCTAACTTTAGACCAATTACGTTGACTAATTACTCAACCGTTGTGTCTCCTGAACGCACCCATTATTTGATTAACTTAAAGGATAAACGACGTAAAATTCATGTCATTATAACGGCTGTCTGTTATCTGGGCTAGAATCAATTTTGATATGTAAGGACATCTTCAGGATATTGGTAGGATCAAATATTGTTATCTATACATTATCCTACACATATCCTACTGATATTCAACTATTACTTCCTATGAGTAGATCACGCAAGCTACGTTTGGAACTGTGTTACCGCGAGGGACGGGGAGGGGTGCCCCCGCGGAGACCCGCCGGAAAACCGCAAGCGATTGGCGCGGGAGGACAGGGGCAAGCGGGGAGCCGCATACCCGCGCTTCCTCAGAGGGCGTATTCGTTTTTAAACTTCTTAATCGGTCAATTGTTTGAGCGTAAACGGGGGAATGGGGCGGAGCTTGTTAGAATCGGCCGGTCGGATTGAGAGCAACAACAATTTGCAAAACCAATTGAGCGCTGTTGACGCGACGCGTCAGGGAGATGGCGTTGGGCGCGTCCAGCCGATCGTTGGTTGTTAAAAAAAGTCTCAACCTGTCGGCCGATTGAGCGCTATCGCCGCAATGGGGCACGCACCGAACCGGCGGCGCGACGCGCGACGAAGTTTGCGACAGCTTCAATATCTGTTAGCTGATAGAGAGCCATCAACATCGATGCGGTCGACAAAGGTCGCGCACGACCGACAAATTGAAATGTTGTCGCACGATAAGGTGGAGCATTAGATAGGAGCGATTCGAAGGGTCACGGCCGCGGCGGCGGCGGCTGCGGCTGTGCGGTATTGCATAGTATGTTTACGCCAATTTTTTTCTCAGATGCGCGTATTATTTTTTGTTTCGTCAGTCAGCCCATGCCCGATCAGATAAAGAAGGATGCGATATGTTCGTTGCACTTATTCACCGATTTTGTATATAACATCTCGCAAGATGTACTTCGAAGTATCAGTCTTGTCGATATCGTGCGCGTGTTGGAATTGGTTGGCAAAGGAAAAATAACGACGGATCTATATTGTTACGAATCGTTGATGCTATCGTCTGAGAGTAGCGACGATGACGATAGATTCGAAATGTCGATATCCGAAACGCCGATATGTCTAAATTGTGAGTTGATAACTAGTAAGGAGGATTTTCGTTGGAACGTGTCGACATATTTTTTGCGTCAAGCGATCGGAGTGGAAAGTGTGCAACGTGAGAGTCTGTGGCTGGAAACGGTAATTCACGGCAGTACGAGAGCGGTAAATTATATCAGATGAAGTCCGCGAATATATCGGGAGAGAGTAAAATTTCGGATTCCCTTCGACAGTCGGGGACGGACTCTGTGGCTACATCCTCGTCACGACATAACGCGTGAGAAAGAGAGAAGAAATAAACGACAACGACGAAAACGCCCGATGTCGAGCACTTGTTATGTGTTGCGAATGACATCAACACGATCGCCAAACTTAACATTTGGGATGGAGAATGCGCGAGAAGAATGAAACGTCTGCATGAGATATGTGCGGGTGGTGGAAGAGGAGAAGGAGGAAAGACAAAAACGGGAACTGTAAACTCCGCGATCGCCTCTATTGCGCGGTTGGAAGCAGCGATAAAGCAATTGCGAGAAATCATCTTACCGAGATCGTCGGTGGGAGTGTGACAGAGTAAGGCGTCGTCGACATTGCATACTCGTAATCTGTTGGAATGGCTGGAAATTGAGACAGCCTTCAGGCGGAGAGTTTCAACGGGTATAATTACGGACATGAATGACATCGAGCTGAGAACTTTTCTGAACGATGCGCGCGGCATAGTGCTCGAGCAGGTGGGACAGAATCTCAGTAGACATGATTGTCTCAAGGTCAATGTTGTATTCACCGGAGAATTCGTGTCGCAGACAAAGGTCGAATACAAAAACGTTGCAACGAGAAACTCCGCAATATATATGTATATGTATATACAGGGTGGGGCAAGAGTATCGGACCGGTGAAATATCTTGAAAAATATAAGTTTTACAAAAAACTGTTTCAGATCTTAAAAATATTGCGGAACTAAATATTTATTACACACACACACACACATATATATATATATATATATATATAATAAAAGCGATTGTTTATATTTGGATGACCTTGGTTGAGCAGGTGAATAAGCAATAACTTATTGATTGTCTTTGTCAAAATAACGGTAGATTTATTACAATGACGTTGCTGATAATCCCTCCTTGCCAAAGATTTCTTGTCGTTTTACAAACTTCCCTTTCGCTAACACTTTTTACAACTCAAATGGCTGGTGTAATTCTACAATACGATACTTTGCTTTACAATTTCTAATACCTTTGAGGATTCATCTCCTTTTACCCAAAGGTCCGATTTATCTAACCTCGCAGGTTTTAACTCGCCCGTTGCTTTACAATATAAGAGAACGTCTCTCATCCCAACTTCAATATTGCAACCATTAATGATATACAAAAATGTATCGCCCGCTTCTGGGACGAACGCACTCTCCGTTAATTCCTTTTGTCTCTCTTCATTGGATCTCGCTCCGGTTCGTGTTTATCGTCCCTCTTTCTTTTTTCCTTGCCCGCACGCGGTTATATATATATATATATATATATATATATATATATATATATATATATATATAATATTGT
>NW_022639648.1:397297-397646 GCF_010583005.1 Odontomachus brunneus
TATGTAATAAAAAATAGGGGATGCCGTTTAAAAAAATTGAGGTAACTTTCATGTGACTTTCAAATAATTCTTCAAGGTCAAAGCAAGGGTACCATCTTATGGTCCCCTCAAAACCAAACAACTTTTGTCTGAAAAATTTTTCTCTCCCGTGCTTGGTTTTCAACATGTTCGACTGGATGGATTAAAATGGTCCACCCTGTATATATGCGGTAGTGGGCAGTTCCACCCCGCGACTGCGCATCTAATTATGACGAAGAAATGTCAGATGGCGCATGATTCGATATCTAACCATATCTTACAATATATATATATATATATATATATATATATATATATATATATATATATA
>NW_022639648.1:397656-403802 GCF_010583005.1 Odontomachus brunneus
TGGAATGGTGGGGGAAATTTTGCAGGTACGGTGGAGGGGGGTAAAATGTGGAATAAAAATTATTAATATTGGGAGTGGGGCCGATGTGTCGCCCTCACTATAAATCGGGTGGGATTATTCAGGATGATTTTAATGTATATTATTTTATTTCTTTTTATTGCATCGTTTCTTACGGCGTATAAATTTCGTCTCTTGCGGCATAAGCGTTGTCTGGAAGTTCTGAGTCTCGACTGATGAGTGAGTCGAGAAGGAGTAGGTGACGATGGAGGAGCTAGGGGAAGGGCGTAGTCGTCGGTTGCTGACGTATAAGGGTGAGGGAAATTTATGCTATTGGTTCGTTTACTGGTCAGCTATGGATATTCACGGGGATTGATTTTAAGCTGAGGGTCTCCCCCCACCTCGTCGTCTACATCGCGAATATGTGAATGCTAAGTATGACCTGGAAAATTTAGGCGAAAAAGGAATCACTGAACGTTAGGCGAAGGTGGGGAGCTAGTCGGAGAGGATAGTCGTCATATGTCTCGGCGTGAGGAGTAAGGAAGATCTATTGGTTCGCCTAGTGGTCAACTATGGTTATTCGCGGGGATTGATTCTTTTCCACAGCGCTCCCCGCATCGTCGCTTACGTCGAGAAGAGTTGAGGGCTGGGGAACGTTATCGGAAAATTATGACGAAAAGATGTTTCCTGAAAGTTAGAAGAGCGAGAGAGAGAGAGAGAGAGGCGAGAGCAGGTCTGGACAGCGGTGTTTGGTCTCGGCTCCTTTGATTCTTACGTTGAGTCGTGGGGGGAGGGGAGGAAGAGTATTATTTACGCGTGCATCAGCATCGTGGAAATTTCTGGAGTTTATCGAAGAATATAGGTGTGGATAAAAGAAGGAGACGCTTTTGAGGGAAAGAAAAGAAATAAACATGTTACAGGATAAAATCTGCTATTTATTTATAATTAGATATGAGGGTTCAAAATATTATGAATTTGACGCGAGTTGCATCGCTTGATTTTTTATTATTGGGAGTGTGAATAAATTCTCGCCGTTTCACCATCAGATGGCGGTATAACAATTTTGTGTGTATAATTCAAGATGACGCATCTATATTGAAGTTCTATAACCTATGTTTAAAATCAGTGCGTATCTTTCCATTAACCTATAAAAAACATTTTCTTTTCGTAGCGTAAAACATGTCAAATTTCGTGCCAAATAAATCGTTTTTGCGGGGAATTTTACTGCACTACTTTATTCAGAAGAAATCTGCAGCTGAAGCACATAGAATTCTTGTATAAACCTATGGTGATCATGCTCTGTCGGAAAGAACATGCAGAGATTGGTTTAACCGATTTAAAAATGGTGATTTTGATGTTCAAGATAGAGAACGCAGTGGTGCACCAAAAAAGTTTCAAGACGAAGAATTGGAAACATTACTTGCTGAAGATCCATGTCAGACGCAATTCGATGTTGCAAAATCATTAGGAGTTGATCGAACAACAGTTTCGAAACGTCTGACAGCATTAGGAATGATACAAAAGGAAGGATCTTGAATGCCATACGAACTGAAACCGAGAGACGTCGAACGGCGCCTTGTCACGTGTGAACAGCTGCTTCAACGACAAAAAAGGAAAGGTTTCTTACATCGTATTGTGACTGGTGATGAAAATTGGATATATTACAGTAATCCCAAGGGTAAAAAATCGTGGGTTAAGCCCGGCGAAGCAGTAGCATCAACGCCAAAGCGGCATATCCACGGTTCCAAGCTCATACTCTGCATTTAGTGGGATCAGCTTGGGGTAGTGTATTACGAGCTGCTACCAAACCATCACAGGAGATCTCTATCGACGACAATTGATGCGTTTGAGCCGAGCATTAAAAGAAAAACAACCGCAATATGAGCAAAGACACAATAAGGTGATTTTGCTGCATGATAACGCTCGGCCGCTTGTCGCGTCACCGGTCAAAACATACCTGGAAACGCTGAAATGGAAAGTCCTACCCCACCCGTCGTACTCTCCAGACATTGCGCCTTCTGATTACTATTTATTTCGATCGATGACTAACGGCCTGGCTGAGCAGCACTTCACTTCGTATGAAGAAATGAAAAAATAGATCGATTCGTGGATAGCCGCAAAAGAAGTGTCGTTTTTTTGACGTGGAATTCAAATGCTGCCAGAAAGATGGGAAAACGTAGTCTCCAGCGATGGGCAATACATTAATTGACTTGTTTTTTTATTATTTTTTTTAAATAAAGGATTTATTTTCACAAAAAACGGCGAGAACTTATTCACACTCCCAATATTCTTTGTACAATTTCGTGGAGATGAAACGAAGTTAGCTCTAAAAAGAGAATGTCAAAGTACACGTCCAGAAAATTAATGTTCAGTAACTGCCGCTGGAAATTTTTTTCGATCTCCTTGGGATTATTCCAGAGCGTGTTTTTCACCATGTCCTCATCTAAATAGCGTTTGGGTAAATGTAGTTGGATTTCCGCAATGAGAAGTTCGACGCAATTGTTGAAGAGATTAGTTAGCGAATATAGCTATTTTCGCCGCGCGTCGATGCAACTCGCAATACTTTGGAGGTCTTTGAACGTGATTTTCAGCATCGCTATCGACGGCGAGTAGGTCTTGCGTTTCTTCTTCGGTGGCCCGTCGCTGTCGCGGAATCCGCCGTTGTGGCTTTCTCTTCTCCCACTTCGCGATTACGCGTTACCATTATTGCTCTTGAGTCGTAAGTGGTGGTGAAATAAATACTCGCGTTCTTTAGGATCAAGGGTTGTGGCGTAATTTTATCAACCCCGCAAGTAAGCATGCACGAGGTCAAATTCCTCTTGAAACTTCTGCCACGCTTCGAGTTCGAGATAGATATAATCCGTCGAATTTCCGATTAGTTTTATCGTCGCTTCGTACCTTCCTGCGTCGTTTGCTTGCAGTCCCACTTGCACCCTCTTCGTATCCGAATTGTTTAAAGTGTATGTTGTAGACAGTAACATGTTACTTTTTCGATTAAAGTTTCGACCACTTGTAATGTCACTGCGGGTATTATTACGTCCGTCCTTCTCGATATTCTGCTTGTTAGCGGCCATTATATTTCTCACCACACTCGCTCCTCGAATAACCCGTGAATAATTTTAACAAACGTCGAGTTTTCGTAACAGCGAAACGTGACTATCGGAGCACTACCTACGGTACGAAACCCGCGAGCGATCAAGAGCGGTTTTATAGCGCCACGAGAGTGCGAAAAATGCATAGAGGGAGGTAGTATACGCGTACCAAAAATGTTTATTTAATAACATTTTTCAGTTACGCTTCTCTGGTACGCTTTTCTAGGAAGCGTTTTTCTGGAATTTTCTAACGTAGGGAGCGAATGCAAGGGAGGCTTTAAGCGCACAAGTTTATGACGAACAATATTTTATAATATTTTATAATATTTTGTACCTGATATTCTGCCTCCTCTGAATGTTAGTCATCACGACGTCGCTTTTCTCAGGCTTATTTTCATCTTACCGCATTTTCTTTTTTCTTAAATGCAACGGTTGCCGTAACCGGCGGCAATATTCTAACGCTTCTAAACTTTCCTTTTTTGTATGTTTAGGCGCTCGCATTTTTGTCTCAGGTTTTTGCACGTAGCTGATTGTTTCGTCATTTTCCGGGTTCCGGTTTGAAAAAAAAGCGAACCTGGCAGGTGCGCGTGCAGGCACCGTGCAGCCGCCGTGCTCGTGTCGTCTGAGGCGAAAGACACGCGCCAAAAAAAAACAAGTATTCTCGCGTTCTAGTGAAGCAGAAGCACACGCGGACGCGTTCTCTCCTCCTCCGAAATAGAACCGGCGAGAGAAGAGCCTATGGAGGAGGAAGAAGAAGAAGAAGAAGAAGTTCCTCACGAGCGCGGTAATGTTAAGTTTAATTATATTGAAATACGAGAGGAAAATGCGCGTCAGTTTAGAAATTTCCATATATTAGGACGAGAGGCTAGTATAAAGATTCTCCTACCCGTCGATGGCACCGACATCGCTAAACATTTAGAAAACGCGTTCCGCGAAATCTATTCTTATGCTATTAATTCCGCTAACGCGAACGATTACGTGGGGCTGTCTTTCACCTCGACGGCTTTAACACGCGGGCCGGCCGGCTTGTCGTTTCGCCCGGTGCGAGACTTGACTCACGAGGATACCTGGGGCCTCGTAAGCTCGGTAGCGCAGAGCGCCGGGGGTCACGATATCGCGGAACGCTTTTTAATAACTGTGTACAATATCGGGATGCCTTCAGGCCGAGGGGCAAAATTGAATAAATTAACGCGCGAAGATGTGGTATAACACTCGATCTTAAATATAAAGAATCGGGATATATATCTCCCGCGCTCCCTCGTCATGGTTCGTGTTTATTGCGAACGCGGTACAGTACGCACGGGCGAACTTCATAGAAAATGGGAAAACATAAGGCACCTATATTCCGCGTTGCAGAGACGTTTGGCGGAAGAACTAACGAGAAACGCCTGTATAGTTATACCCGAGGAAGGATACGGCATCCCGGAGATCGAGAGTTTTCAGCAGCTTTTCTCGCTAGAAAATATCGCGATTGTCGTTTATAATTTCAAGAGTTTCGGTCGCGGAGTCCCTCCGTTATATGACAGACACTCGACGCTAGCCTCTCGTTCTCGTATAGCCAAGTATACATTAAATATAATGTATTACGACCGCTCGCAGCATTATAGGCCTATTTTAAATTTAAAAACCGCCTCGGCTAATAGATATTATTGTGTTCCCTGTAACAAGGGTTACCGTCGTGAAACGGGTCATCGGTGCTCAAATACGTGTCCGCGTTGCCTCAGTGCGCCGCTGTGCGAGAAGCTAGACGCGCGATTGATCGGCTGCGACGCGTGTAACCGCGTGTTTTACGGCGAGAGCTGTTTCGAACGTCATCGCGCGCCGAAATCTTACGCCGGCAAATTGTCGTCGAGTGTTTGCGACGCCGTGAGATTTTGCAGCGATTGCGGGCGTTTGAAAAGATTGGGCGCAAAACACGCGTGCGGCGCGGCTTATTGTCGCATATGTTGCTCGTCGAAACCGCTGAATCACCTGTTTCATGCGGCCGCTTCGAGGGGGTCGCGTATCGGCATCGGTCAACGCGAAAGAACTCGAAAATGTCGACGAGACCGATGATAGCGACGATAATGACGACGATGCGATAACAGATCGGAAGGGTCGCGCCGCGTTTATATTTTACGACTTCGAGAGGCGACAAGACGAAATGCTCGAAGGGTGCGCGAACGTTAAAACGCACGTAGTTACTCTCTGCGTCGCGCAGCAAACGTGCGAAGCTTGCCTGTGAGAGGACGATATGGCGTCGCGATGTCATTGGTGCGGGGTGCGCGAATTTGTATTTCGCGATGATCCGGTAAAACAATTCGTCGATTTTGCAACGAGAACGACGAAGCGTTTCTCCTGCTTCATCTGTATCGCGCACAATGCGGCGGCGTTCGACTCGCAGTTCATCCTGCGCTACCTGGTCGAGAGCGGTAGGACGGACAAGCCGAAAGTAATATTAAATGTGTAACGGCCTTGCGTTACGTGCGGGATAGTCTTAGCCGGTGTGGTCCGGGTTTCGTGTGTGAAATGAAAACCAGTGGTATAGGTGATAATAATGTGGAACTATATTCTAATTTCGAAGCTATTTACAATTATTTACAGGCGACGTTACGCCGTTGGCGCGTGGTCGCGTTTTTGCTCTCGTCGGGAGCCGTTGTTGTCGTCTCGCGATCAGCTGCGAGCGTCGAGGCGCGCGAGCGTCAGGAATTGACGCGGGACGCGGTCGGAATTGTTTCCGGATACACTATTGTTCGTCGTTCGGAGTTCGTTGCCTCATCGGCTTTAATCTGTTTATCTATCCTGGTCTTTCCTTGCTGGTTTAAAGGCGCTCGTTGTCGCCGTTATCTTACGCCCGGTATGCGTTCGCGATCGTAGGCGTTAGCGGCGTAGCGTGAGAAGGAAAAGGATGCCGACGTCGCGTATCCACTTCGGTCGACGGAGCGAGGTACAGATAGGAAACCGACGTCGCGTATCCACTTCGGTCGGTAGAGCGGTATCGGAGAGAGGATGTCGACGTCGCGTATCCACTTCGGTCGATGGAATGTCTAGGATCTCTAGGAATTGCGAGTTCTGGTC
>NW_022639648.1:403812-409270 GCF_010583005.1 Odontomachus brunneus
GAGGATATCGACGTCGCGTATCCACTTTGGTCGACAGAGCGGTGTATGGATAGGAAACCGACGTCGCGTATCCACTTCGGTCGGTAGAGCGGTATCGAGGAGAGGATATCGACGTCGCGTATCCACTTTGGTCGACAGAGCGGTGTATGGATAGGAAACCGACGTCGCGTATCCACTTCGGTCGGTAGAGCGGTATCGAGGAGAGGATATCGACGTCGCGTATCCACTTTGGTCGACAGAGCGGTGTATGGATAGGAAACCGACGTCGCGTATCCACTTCGGTCGGTAGAGCGGTATCGAGGAGAGGATATCGACGTCGCGTATCCACTTTGGTCGACAGAGCGGTGTATGGATAGGAAACCGACGTCGCGTATCCACTTCGGTCGGTAGAGCGGTATCGAGGAGAGGATATCGACGTCGCGTATCCACTTTGGTCGACAGAGCGGTGTATGGATAGGAAACCGACGTCGCGTATCCACTTCGGTCGGTAGAGCGGTATCGAGGAGAGGATATCGACGTCGCGTATCCACTTTGGTCGACAGAGCGGTGTATGGATAGGAAACCGACGTCGCGTATCCACTTCGGTCGGTAGAGCGGTATCGAGGAGAGGATATCGACGTCGCGTATCCACTTTGGTCGACAGAGCGGTGTATGGATAGGAAACCGACGTCGCGTATCCACTTCGGTCGGTAGAGCGGTATCGGAGAAAGGATGTCGACGTCGCGTATCCACTTCGGTCGACGGGATGTCTAGGCTCTCTAGGAGTTTTGAGTTCTGGTCAGTCGTGCGCCTGAGAAGAGCCTTCCGATCAATCTCTCCCGATATTAATTTTCTGTCGGCTTTTATACTAAGTTATAACAAACAGTTCGACTGTTTGTTGACCTTGCGGTTATTCCGCGCGCGGTTGTTCGGCGTTTTCTTGTTAGTGATTGTTTCGGATGTCGTGACGCTTTCCGGATCGTCACAAATGGGACAAAAATTGTATTACTAACCGTGAGACAAAATTTCTGGTTAGCGCTAATTACATGCCTATGCGGCTGTCGGCGTTACCAAAAGCTTTCGGACTGAAGGATTCCGTCGCCAAAGGCGTATTTCCGCATTTATTCAACACAATTGAAAATCAAAATTATATCGGACCGCTACCGGATATTGATTATTAATCACCGGATACGATGAAATCGGACGAACGCGAACAATTTTTAACGTGGCACGCTGAAATGACGGGTAAAAACGCGGTATTTAATTTTCAACAGGAGATAGTGCGCTATTGCCGGAATGACGTAGATATTGTTCGACGAGCGTGTCTAGCCTATCGAAAAATTTTCCTAGATCGCGGAAACGTGTGTCCGTTCGAAGAATGCACGCTACGCATGACTATCGCTTCCACGTGTATGAAAGTTTTTCGCAATAACTTTTTGCGCGAGAAGGAAATTGGGATAATCCCTCTCGGGGGTTATAGGGGTGCCAACGCGCAATCGCGTAAAGCGCTGCAATGGTTATTGCTGATGGAGCATGAGCTCGGACGCACGATAATTCACGCGGGGAGAGATCGGGAACGGCGTTTATCGAAAGGCACGCTCGTCGACGGGTATTATGAGACGGAGAATCCCCGGCAGCGTCACGTGCTGCAGTTTCACGGCTGTTTTTGGCACGGATGTCCCGAGTGTTTTCGCGTGAACCGCGACAGACCGCTTTCAACCGTGTCGCGCGAGGATACGATCGAAGCGCGTTACGAGCGCACACTCGCAACGACGCTTCGTCTTAAAAAAACGGGGCTACGTCGTTACGGAAAAGTGGGAGTGTATCTTCGATCGGGAGCTGCGCGAAAATCGTGAGATACGCAAATTTGTTGAGAATCATCCCATGTTGAGAAACCCTCGAACCTCGCGAGGCGTTCTACGGCGGGCGTACGGAAAATATCCTCACGCGGTATGAAGTTACGGGTACGGAAAAGATACGCTACGTGGACATGTGTTCTTTGTACCCGTATGTGCTGAAGACGGGTGCTTTTCTGCTCGGTCATCTGGACATTTACGTGGGTGAGGAGTGTTGCGCCTTGATCGGAGCAGGCCCCGATTTTAACTTTGACGCCGTAGAAGGCCTCGTACGTTGCAGTGCTTGCGCCGCGTGATCTCTTCCATCAGGTACTCCTTTATCGCGTGAACGGAAAATTGCTATTCGCGCTTTGTCGCAGCTGCTGCGAGACATTTTCTCAGGCCGCGTGTACGCGCGACGACCCTGCCGATCGTGAATTCGAAGGTGCGTGGGTGTCTTGCGAGTTACGCAAAGCTATCGAGAAAGGTTATCGCGTCACGAGCGTGAGTGAAATATGGAGCTACGAAATCACGCGATACGATCCGGTTACGCGGCGGAGGGGATTGTTCACCGAGTATATCAACTGCTTTCTGCAATTGAAGCAAGAGGCCAGCGGATGGCCGAACGAATGCGCGAATGACGAAGGCGGCAAGAATCGTTATCTGCGCGAATACGAGAAAGTCGAGGGTATTGTTCTCAATAGGACGAATATCTCCCCGAATCCAGGCTTGCGCTCGGTCGCGAAACTCTGTCTCAACTCCTTCTGGAGTAAATTCGGCCAACGGTCCAATCTACCGAATACCGAGATCGTTAGAACGTGGGAGAGTTTCACAGCTCTGCTCACGAGCCCGGAGCACGAAATGTATTGCCCGTAAACGACGAAGTGATATATGTTTCGTGGCGAATGAGGCGAGAAGCCGTCACTCCGTCTCCGCTGACCAGCGTCGCGATAGCCGCTTACACCACGGCGTTAGCCCGATTGAAACTATATTCGTATTTAGAAAAGTTAGATCGTCGATATACGTACGTATATTACGATACCGATTCGTGCATATATTTAAGCACCAGTGATCCCGACGAGTACGAACCGCGTACGGGAAATTTTTTTCCCGGTAGCTACATCGAGACGTTCGTATCCGCCGGCCCGAAATTTTAAGCTTACGTCGTTCGTACGGGCAAAGGATGCGCGCGACAAATTTGCAAAATGAAGAGGATAACCATGAATTTTGAAAATTCTCGCGTGCTTAATTTTAGCTCCATTAAGTCATTGTTACTAGCCGACGAAAAGAGTTAAAGAGGGGGAAGAGACGGGTGAGGATAAAACCGTGATAAAACTTCGATTTAGCGCGATTCGGCGCATCGTATTTCACGACATTGTCACAAGAGACGAGAAAGACAAAGTCCTGCATGCCGGTATTACTAAAACGCAGTTTTAACGACAGCGGATACTCCGTTCCGTACGGTTACGTCTTCAGCGAATAGCAATATATCTCTCCCTTGTTTTACTTATTTGTAGCGTAAGATTTTAAAATTATTCCTAGGGGAAGAAAAATATAAAAACTGTAAAATATAAGAAAAATATAAAAAATGCGAAATATACGGAATATACTCGCCTGTTTACTCCTCCTGTAAAAAGATCTATGTAAATTTTACGCATTATATATTAAAAATAAGGTTTTTATATACAACGAAGACGAATGTAAAAAATAAACAACTTTTTAAATCAATATCTAGGTATAGCTTCTGGAATGGAGCCGTGTCTTGAATCAGCGATGTGCCGACGTTTCGCAAACGTTGCAGTTTGCATCATCAGAGCTGAGAACTCTGATACTGAGCTCCCTTGGGTAAAGGTTGTCCTTATATGCCCCCCTCCCCCTCCCTTTAAACAGCTTGTTCGTGAGTAACCCGATCTACTGTCAACTGAGGCAAGAACATAAAAACAGAAGAGCAAGTATGATAAGATCAATCCACAGACTCAAATGCCAGTTCTCACACATACAGTGAAGAATCTTAGCGATCAAGACCTATCACCATCCGAAGTCGCTGTTCTAGCTAAGGGACACAATTTTGCTGTCACTCTCTCTAGTATCCCTACGGAAGAAATCATTAGCCAAATTGAAACGGCTATTTTCCACCTTCCTTTAGAGACAAGCAATGACATCAGAAATTGAACAACCAACATCCTACGCAAAGCCAAACTTCCCAAACAAAATATAAACAAAGAAGAACGCCGAGCTCTCCACGGTCTGAAACAAAACAACAAGATCCTAATTTTACCAGCAGACAAAGGGAACGCTACTGTAGTTATGAACAGAGAAGACTATTGCAGTAAAATCAACAGTTTACTTTCAGACCAAAAAGTCTACAGGAAACTCAAACGCAATCCAACATCCAGCATAGAGAAGAAAACATCTTCTCTTCTGAAAAATGCAGGTCTCCCTTTTCAAACTATCAAGTATTTAACCCCTCAAGATTCTTCAGCACCTAGACTCTACGGTCTTCCAAAAATCCACAAGGAATCAGTGCCCTTACGCCCTATTGTCAGCAATATTGGGGGACCTACCTACCAGTTAGCCCGCTATCTCACCAAACCCCTCCAGAAACTTACTGATCTCAATGATTCCCATAGCAAGAATTCAATGGATTTCGTGAATAAGATCACAAAAATCAAGATGAATACTAATGATATCCTGATGAGTTTCGATGTAGTCTCACTGTTTACTAATGTTCCAGTCCAGGATACTTTGAACATCATCAAAAATTTCGAGGAAATTCCTGCCAACCTCTTCCCACTAATAGAACACTGCTTAACTTCAACTTATTTTCAGTTCTAAGGAGAGTTTTTCGAACAAACCTCTGGAGCGACGATGGGATCTCCTATATCTCCTATCATTGCAAACATCTTTATGGAACAATTTGAAAATGAAGTTTTGAGGAACGCACCACTGAAACCATCCACATGGTTTTGATATGTTGACGATACTTTCGTGATTTGAAATTATGGCAGGGAAACTCTTTCTCAGTTTCTCGGGTTTCTCAATTCACAACATCCCAGTATTCAGTTCACAATGGAAGTGGAACAAAATAATCAAATACCCTTTCTGGATGTGGTAGTCCAAAAGAACCAAGATGGCACCTTAGGTGACCAGGTCTACCGAAAACCAATACACACGGACCGATATCTACATGAAAGCTCTCATCATCATCCCTTGCAAAGAAATTCTGTCATAAGTTCATTGGTTTACAGAGCGCTCACAATTTCGGAACCATCTTCTCTGAATGGAGAACTAGAACACCTCAGTACAGCCTTAACCAAAAATGGATACAACAGCAAAAACATCTCGCAAATAATAAAAACCCAGAAGAACAGAATTGTCAGTCCTAAAAACACTGACACACTAGATGAAGAGAGAGAAAAGAGAAAAACGGCTGTCCTTCCATATCTCCAGCGCATAACAGAACCTATCAGCAGGATTCTGGGTAAATACAAAATCAAAGTAATCTTCAAACCCCATAGCTCAAGGAGTTTCAAGCTCTCCCATTTACTCCCAAATCCGAAGGATCAGAAATCATGCCTAGAAACATCAGGTGTATATAAGATCCCTTGCTCTTGTGGTAAAGTTTATATAGGAGAAACCGGGAG
>NW_022639648.1:409658-410291 GCF_010583005.1 Odontomachus brunneus
CTTTACCCAAGGGAGCTCAGTATCAGAGTTCTCAGCCCTGATGATGCAAACTGCAACGTTTGCGAAACGTCGGCACATCGCTGATTCAAAACACGGCTCCATTCCAGAAGCTATACCTAGACATTGTATCAATGACCGTGAAAGCTTCAAATCTAGTAACTTTTAAATCAATTTGTATTCTTACACATACTCATATCCCCTCCAGCCCCCTAGACTTTAAGGGGAGATATACACCTAGGAGCCGGAAAAAAGGTCATCTTTGTGAATTTTTTTAAGGAAAACTATTTGAAATTTCGGATTGGGGGTTTTTCTATCTAAAAGTATACACATTCAGGAATATGTCCAATTTTTTTTATTAAAAAAAATCAAAAATTGACGAGGTTGTGGTATAATCTTTGGAGCGCCGTAAAAAAATCCGGGTAAACGGTACCCACTGGCGTTTCTTCAAAAATCATCTGAAACAAAAAAACCAAAAAGATTATTAAATTAGATACTATAATCTAGTACTTGTCATAGCCGATTTTGAAAATATCGATTTATGACAAAATGGCGGACGTTTGAACATAACATAGCGATTTTTCGACCAAAAATTAGTTATTATTTTGCCTATAAAACAAAAACTAAGCAACGAAA
>NW_022639648.1:410301-418331 GCF_010583005.1 Odontomachus brunneus
CTGTAACGCACAGTTGCACGAACGGCAAGCTACTGACGAAACGCGTCCAATTTCCGGCAAAGAATAACGGTCGTGTGATATTTCCGTTATACCTGGACCCGACCACGCCCGAAAACACAATAGAATCGTAAAACAGGTCTAGACACGCTCTCTTCGAAGGGTCGCTGCCTCTCGGCTCGGCCGCAAAACAGGCGGTACGGCGCGCTCTCGGAGACGGTTTACTCTCTCGGCTGTAACTTCGTTATTTATCGAGATATTGACTTGCAATTTTAACCAGATATTCTTGAGACCTCAAGCATCAAGAAAATGCAAAAAAAAATCGATTTTTTCGACCATGCTAGGTGTATATCTCCCCTTAAGCGAGCAAGCGAGCGAAACAATTTTGAATTTCTTGCGCGACGTTTAAGTGCGACGGATAAAAAGTAACTTTCAAACAAGAGGATAAAATATCCAGGCTGAGCGTAAACCGAGAAATATCGTTTGTTTCAACGCGATAAGCTCAACAATCGCGGTTCTAGCGCTGAGGTATACGAGCTGTATCTTTTCCCCCAGCGCTAAATAAGCTTTTTGCGCGTCGCGTGAAGAAGCACGCTCACGGCGACGCGAACCGCGCCGCGCCGCGGGAAAGAGCTTGCTGAGTCCCTGCGGATGTACGCTGACGCGAGCGCCGCGGCCGCCGCGTGGGCCCCCCGCGTGAGTTTGGTAGCCTACTGTCGCGCGATTCGAGATATAAATCCGCGCTCGCGATCCGGTCGTTTTTCACTCCCCCAGAGAGTCGCGCGCGGAGACTGCTTGTTCGCGCGACATGGACTTGCGCTGGATGCATCCTTGGACGTCGATTGTTTGCGGTCCGACGGGATGCGGTAAAACAATTTTCGTGAAGACTTTTCTTCGTCATTTGTCCGTCATGTCCGACGTCCGTTTCGAGAGAATTTTGTTTTATTACGCGGAGTGGCAGGAGGCCTATCGTCAACTGCAGCACGAAGTGGATTCGTTGTACCGCCGCGAAAAGTCCGGGGCGACATCGTGCGACATCGGAAAGCACGCGGGGGAAATATAATCGAGTTCCGCGAGAGTTTACCCCGCCCCGATGATTACTCGCACGATCCGCATTGCGCGAAATTAGTTATAATCGACGACCTTATGAGGGAATCATCCTCGTGCGATGTGATTGTGGATTTGTTCACAAAAGGTAGTCATCACAAGAACCTCAGCGTTATACTGATTTCCCAAAATCTCTTTCATCAAGGTCGCGGACAGCGGGATATTTCTCTCAACAGCAATTACATCGTGGTATTCAAAAATCCTCGCAATCGCGCGCAAATTCGCCACTTGGCGCGTCAAGTTTATCCGGATGATCCGAAGTTTCTGGAAGAGGCGTACCACGACGCTACTTCGCGACCGCACGGATATTTGCTATTCGATTTGAAACAGTCCATTCCCGACGAATATCGATTTCGAGCGTGCATCTTCCCCACAGATAACGCTCATTATGTTTACGTCCCGCGTAGATCTTCGGGAAATCATGTATAAAATTCTGCACGCTCACCCGAATCGCAACAGTCGCGTCTTCGCGATAACATCGAAACGCGGGAGTAGCGATAGAGCGACGAGTATTGCGTGTCGCTCCATCAGCCGGAAAAACGTCTGCCGTCTAAAAGCACTGTGCTATTTAACGAAAAAAGAGCGGACCTCCTTCTTACGCCGCGCAGGTAACGATTTCATCGCCTGTATCTATGAATGCGCTTTCAACACACTCAGAGGTAACGTACCGCTCGACCAGCGGGAAAAAAAATCGTTTGTCCAGGTACAAAACCGCGCTGCGGAATATCGCTAGTAAACGCACTAATTTGAAAGCCAAGAGGAAAATTATCGTGCAAAGAGGGGGATTCTTATCTTACCTGATCGGACTCATACTAGGTGCTATCAAGCGTTATCGATAGACCGCGAAATTAATTAAATCCAACGCTCGCGCGGATGAATCATGGAAAGAGCGAGAAAGATGGTTTTGGTTTCTGCGGAAAATCTCGCGAGAATGCAGCAGCAGCAGCTACAGCAACAAGAACAACAACAACAACCCGCCGTGTTTCCCGTCGTTTCGGCAAATAACGAGGCGGGATTTGGTGAAAATACCGTACGTACCTCGGGAACCGTTTTGTCGCGACTCGATGCCGAGATGAGACGAATTCTCGACTCAACGATGCTGGATCGCGAGAAATGGGAATTGTACAGAGAGGTGCTTCAACGTTACCTGCATTTTTTCCGAGAAGAAGAAAAAATCAACAAACGCGCGAAAACGCGGGCGTTAGCAATGACGACGACGATGACGAAAACAATCGTCCCGAAGACGACGGAAACGACAACGTCCTCGATGACGAACCGGAGCTCGATCGTCGTCATCGTGAGAGAGTGATGAGGGAAGCGGAGGAGGAAGAGGAGGACGCACCGACGGAGGCGCGTATCGATGAAGATAACGCGGGCGCATTGAGCTGCCCCGTCGGCGAAGCCCCCCGTCGTGGACGCCGCGGCGAGCAGAAAAGCATCAGAGGAATACTGGATAAAATCCCGAAAAGTTATCGCGGTAATGCACGCAAGCTATTGCGACATTTATGCGATGTAGCGATGCCCGTTAGAATAAGCTGGGACAGACAACGGGTCGTGAGTATAGACGGAAACGTTTTAAAGGGAACGAACATCGCCGAACTTGTGAACGATGTCGTACGCAAGAGAAAAACTTTAAAAGCGACGGGGAGAGGCCGATTCGCTCGACTATTGCGCGATATAGCTACTCCTCCCAAATTCGTGGAAAATCGCGAATTACGAGAGAAGAGCATTCGCCAGATTTTCACCGAAGAATCGTTTTTGCGCGATAGCATTTCTATTCCCGATGATTTAGCGGCACGTAGTAGCACCCCTATTCCAAGAGCGAGAGCGCGAGTGGATAAACGCGCGTTCGACGAAGCATCGCTCGAAGATGAGCGCGACGATGAGGGATACTCGGCGTTTATAACCGGCGACGGTAACAAGAACAAAACTCGCGTGAGTGGCCGCGATTCTAAACTCGCGAGGAAGAGGCGATTGTTAAATTGGAATCTCCGAGAATCTTTGGACAGTAACGCGTATATCCTCGAAGGTCCGTCGTCATCGTCGGTGCGTAAAAACGTAACTTTTCCCGGGACAAGGGTGGCGGCCGGTAAACGCAGATCCAGTGAGACATCGTTTGAAGAGGAACGGGACAACGAAGTGTTTATATCCAGCAACAACAAGAAGAATAAAACGCACGTGAGTGACAGAGATTCTAAATTTGCAAGGAAGAGACGATTGTTGGATTGGAACCTTTTGGAATGATGGGGCTGGAAAAATTATACTATAATCCCGCGCACTACGCGGGGTACTCAGCCGTGGAAAATCTTTCGCGCGTCGTCGAGTCGGATTTCAATCGAAACGAAATTATTAGTTGGCTCGAGTCACAAGACGCGTACACGCTGCACAGACCGATACGACGCAAATTTCCCCGCTTACATTACAACGTGACGAATATTGACAATGTGTGGGAGGCTGATTTGATCGAGCTTCGCAATCTCAAGAACTACAACGATGACTACTGCTACTTGCTCACGATTATCGATGTGCTCAACAAATACGTCTGGGTGGAAGCGATATGTGACAAAACAGGTGTTAGCGTGACGGCGGCACTCCGACGCGTGCTCTCGAGGAGCGAGGGACGGCTACCTGTGTATGTACAGACAGACAAGGGAAAAGAATTCCTCGCGCGTTCCTTTCAAAACTTTTTGAAAGAAAAGGGCATACGTTTTCGCGTAACTTGAAATCCTGATGTCAAAGCCGCTGTAATCGAGCTTTAATAGGAACGCTCAAGGAACAAATGTGGCGCTATTTTACTCATCGGAATACGCATCGTTATATCGATATTTTGCAGGATATCGTGCGCGCCTACAATCACACCCGTCATTCCGCCACTTTGATGCAGCCGGCAAGTGTTACGTTGGAAAACGCTCGCATCGCACGCGAAAATACGAAACGACGATACGAGCGCAAGGGGGGAGTTCGTAAACAAAAGGCTAAATACGCGGTGGGCGATCTGGTGCGAGTCAGTAGGGCGAGAGGCACCTTCGAAAAAGGATACGAGACAAATTGGAGCGAGGAAATATTTCAAATTCATCGCGTTCTCGCTTGGCGAGAGCCGAAGGTATACGAATTAAGCGATCTATCGGGTGAAGTTATAGACGGAATATTCTACGAATAGGAAATAACGGGGGTGAGCAAAAATTTGCGAGAAGAGGAGTTTATCATCTACAAGGTGATAAAAAGCAGGGGACATGGCGCCGGTAAGGAATTGCTAGTTAGCTGGCGAGGATACCCCTCTAAATTTAATTCGTGGATATCCACTTCGAATCTGAAATCGCTCGGGCATAATGCGAGAACAATTTCTCATGATTCTACCTAGCAACAGCAGCATGCGATACTTTCCGGAAAATATGACCACGTCGTTTATCACGGAATTATCTCAACGAATGGATTTGCGCGGTCAATGGGAAGTCGCGCTCACCGAGATTCAGTTTCTCTACAGTTTTTTGCACATACAAGCCGGAGAGGAAGGTCGACTCGTCTTCGTCAATATCGAGGAGCACGAGCCGCAGAAAACGGTCGAGATCGAAACCGCCAGCATAACTCCCGGCTTTTACCGCGATTTACCGGATTTGATGTAGGCCTTAAACAGCGTCTGTGCGGAGATCGGTGCGCACATCGTTTGGCGGGTGGATTCTCGACTCGGTGGCAGAGTCTTCATGAGTCTCAAGTGCGACAAAAAACATTGCACTTTGAACCATTGTGTAAAATTCTCCGATAAGCTCGGTCGTATGCTAGGGTTCGATACGCACGAAAAACGCGCGGAACTAATATATCCCGAGGTGGCGAATATCGAATCCGTATCGCGCTATCCCGATTCGAAATCTACACCGAGCGCACGCGAAGTTAGCGAGGAATTATTTTACATGATTTCGTCGACAACGCGGGAACTCGCGTCCGACGCACCGGGTAGCATCGTGCGAGGTATTCCCGATAAACTCTTTATTTATTGCGACATCTGCGAGCCTTACGTAACGGGGGATGTCTCTTCCCCTCTTCTTCGAGTGGTCCCGGTCGAGCACTCGCTCGACAGGTACATTTTTGGTTGTAACGCCACAAAGAATTTTTCACACGCTGATTACATCCCTCTACGCTTGACTTGTTTTCGAACGATAGAAATAGATATAAGAGATCAAACGGGGGAGAACATACCATTCGAATTTAGGACGCTGACGATGACCTTGCATTTAAAGCGTTGCGATTAAAGAGAATTTGATATTATAACGCGATATGAGTCATTACCAGGAATATTACGAGGCAGACCGGGGGCGGTCGCGGTGGTGGAATTCCCCGTATTTTCGTAGGTTCGCCCTACCAGCGCGGACACGGTATCGGAAGTTTTCTCGGGGGGCTATTTAGACGAGCGCTTCCTTATTTGACCGGCGCTTTACGCGTTGTTGGAAAAGAAGCTTTACGCAGCGGCATTAATATAATCGGGGACGTGGGAAATAACACTCCGTTGAAAACTGCGGTCAAAACCCGACTTAAAGAATCGGGAGCGACTCTTAAGAGGAGGGCCAGAGAAGAAATCAGTAAACTGATGGAGGGATCCGGATATAACTCGGCGACGAGGATTAAGAAACTCCAGTTTCCTTTTGACTCGGCGGTTACATCGCTAAATCTGTCTCGCGTAAACGTAGTTGCCGCGGCAAGAGGAGTTCTTTGAAATCGTCGAAAACTAAGACGAAACGGGGAAATACGGGAGCGAAGAAATCATCGAAGAAAAAGAAGAAGACTCGTATAGCAAGAAGACGCGGTGGCAGAACCGCAAAACGCCGTAGTGTTAACAAGGAACGTATCGTATCCGACATTTTCTCTTAATCGTCGAAACAAACGCTCTCGACGAGACGAAAACTAAGCATGTCTTTTCTTCATACACATTCCAGTAAGTGCTTGAAAAGCGAGCTGGATCTCTTCTCTTTACCGCCCACCCAAACCAGCATCGAGAGTTCGCAATGGATTTATTACAAACCCGTGTCCTTTCTCGCGGACGACGCTCCCATAGAATTCGTCGTACCCGGACATGGAGAAGAATACATAGACCTCACGCACACTATGCTGTCGCTTCGCGTGCGAATAGAAAAGAACCCGCTGGCAGGAGTTCAAAGAGCCGACGTCAAAGTAGGCCCCGTAAACCATTTTCTACATTCGTTGTTCAACCAAATCGACGTATATTTCAATCAAAAACTTGTGTCGTCCCCGAACAACGCTTACGCCTATCGCGTGTACATCGAGGCGCTATTAAATTACGCTACTCCGGCAAAAAGATAGCATCTAACTTCGGCCCTGTGGTACGAAGATACTACGCAGCATATGGACGCTTTACCGGGGGCGGAGGCGGGGCTACAAAATATCGGGCTAGAGTGGCGTACCACATTCGTACGAGACGAACAAGCGGTAGATCTCATAGAACATATTTAATGCGACGTGTTCAATCAAGATAAATTCTTACTGAACGGAGTGGAGGTGCGGCTACGGCTCGTTCGTTCGAAAGATGCCTTCTGTCTCATGGAAGCTAATAGCGTATCGAAAATACATATTCTAGAAGCTAGTTTACTCGTAAGAAGGGTTAAAATAAATCCCGGAATATTGCTCGCGCACGCGAGAATACTAAACCAACACACCGCCAAGTACTCTCTCACAAGATTCGAAGTTAAATCTTTCACGATTTACCGCGGACTTGTGGGCGAATTGTTGGATAACGTCATACTTGGACAATTACCAAAGCGAATAATATTCGGCTTTGTCGATAATAAAGCATTTAACGGGGATAGAAAATTAAATCCGTTTAATTTCTGCAATTTCGGCATAAATTTCTTCTCTATGTATGTCGATGGTAAACAAATTCCTTCAAATAGTCGAACGTTACAGCCCGACTTTTCTCCGGCACAGCTCTACGTCGAGGCTTATCAAACAGGAGCGGTGCACTTGGACACGATGCATTTGGACACAGCCAATCACAGCACCGTGTGATTAGAGACATTTGTAGGGTCCCTTGGAACAGCGACTTGTGATTGGACCGTGTCCAATTGCCCCGTGTCCAACTGATATACACCCTTATCAAACGCTATTTTCGGGGACCGGTATCCATTTTTTGAACGAGGGTAATGGAATAACTAGAGAAGAATACTTAAACGGGTTTACTCTTTTCGCTTTTAATCTTACCCCCGATCTGTCCGCCAATTGCGCGGGACATTGGAATCTCGTGAAACACGGCTCTTTACGACTGGAAGTACGGTTTGACAGAGCCCTCGTAGCGACGATTAATTGTATCGTCTACGCGGAATTTGACAGTGTATTAGAAATTGACTCATCTCATCAAGTCATTGTAGATTATGCCGGTTAGGGAACAAACTCCCACACCGCTTCCCCCACCATCTTCTTGTCACGTGTCTGCGATTCTTTGAAAAAATAGCTCTACGACGGGGCTAGATTAGACATTTCTCTTCGAGACCTTAACGCGGCAACTTGTGCGAAGTGAACGATCTCGGCGAACGTTGGAAATAGGTGAATATGGAATTAGTCATCGACGTGCAGGCTTTTCGGGATAACGACGATAACTTTACGGCTAAAGAAGTCGCCGTTGTCGCAGTTCATGCAGCATACACAGGGCATTGGATTTTACGACCGCAATATCCGTTTGGCACATTGAAGGAGAAGACAAGGCGGCAAAATTAGTGGCTCACAAAAAATTATCACGGGATCGAATGGTGTGACGGAGAAACCGATCCGGAATATTTGTTCCAGCACTTGCGCGAAATATCCAGAAACGCCCGACGTATTAATTCCAGAGGCAGAGAGAAAACGGATTATTTGCGTAATTTACTAGGGAGAGAGGTATATAATCTCGAGGAAATCTCTCCCTCCTTCAAATGTTTGCCATC
>NW_022639648.1:424563-426262 GCF_010583005.1 Odontomachus brunneus
AGGAGTTCAAAGAGCCGACGTCAAAGTAGGCCCCGTAAACCATTTTCTACATTCGTTGTTCAACCAAATCGACGTATATTTCAATCAAAAACTTGTGTCGTCCCCGAACAACGCTTACGCCTATCGCGTGTACATCGAGGCGCTATTAAATTACGCTACTCCGGCAAAAAGATAGCATCTAACTTCGGCCCTGTGGTACGAAGATACTACGCAGCATATGGACGCTTTACCGGGGGCGGAGGCGGGGCTACAAAATATCGGGCTAGAGTGGCGTACCACATTCGTACGAGACGAACAAGCGGTAGATCTCATAGAACATATTTAATGCGACGTGTTCAATCAAGATAAATTCTTACTGAACGGAGTGGAGGTGCGGCTACGGCTCGTTCGTTCGAAAGATGCCTTCTGTCTCATGGAAGCTAATAGCGTATCGAAAATACATATTCTAGAAGCTAGTTTACTCGTAAGAAGGGTTAAAATAAATCCCGGAATATTGCTCGCGCACGCGAGAATACTAAACCAACACACCGCCAAGTACTCTCTCACAAGATTCGAAGTTAAATCTTTCACGATTTACCGCGGACTTGTGGGCGAATTGTTGGATAACGTCATACTTGGACAATTACCAAAGCGAATAATATTCGGCTTTGTCGATAATAAAGCATTTAACGGGGATAGAAAATTAAATCCGTTTAATTTCTGCAATTTCGGCATAAATTTCTTCTCTATGTATGTCGATGGTAAACAAATTCCTTCAAATAGTCGAACGTTACAGCCCGACTTTTCTCCGGCACAGCTCTACGTCGAGGCTTATCAAACAGGAGCGGTGCACTTGGACACGATGCATTTGGACACAGCCAATCACAGCACCGTGTGATTAGAGACATTTGTAGGGTCCCTTGGAACAGCGACTTGTGATTGGACCGTGTCCAATTGCCCCGTGTCCAACTGATATACACCCTTATCAAACGCTATTTTCGGGGACCGGTATCCATTTTTTGAACGAGGGTAATGGAATAACTAGAGAAGAATACTTAAACGGGTTTACTCTTTTCGCTTTCAATCTTACGCCCGATCTGTCCGCCAATTGCGCGGGACATTGGAATCTCGTGAAACACGGCTCTTTACGACTGGAAGTACGGTTTGACAGAGCCCTCGTAGCGACGATTAATTGTATCGTCTACGCGGAATTTGACAGTGTATTAGAAATTGACTCATCTCATCAAGTCATTGTAGATTATGCCGGTTAGGGAACAAACTCCCACACCGCTTCCCCCACCATCTTCTTGTCACGTGTCTGCGATTCTTTGAAAAAATAGCTCTACGACGGGGCTAGATTAGACATTTCTCTTCGAGACCTTAACGCGGCAACTTGTGCGAAGTGAACGATCTCGGCGAACGTTGGAAATAGGTGAATATGGAATTAGTCATCGACGTGCAGGCTTTTCGGGATAACGACGATAACTTTACGGCTAAAGAAGTCGCCGTTGTCGCAGTTCATGCAGCATACACAGGGCATTGGATTTTACGACCGCAATATCCGTTTGGCACATTGAAGGAGAAGACAAGGCGGCAAAATTAGTGGCTCACAAAAAATTATCACGGGATCGAATGGTGTGACGGAGAAACCGATCCGGAATATTTGTTCCAGCACTTGCGCGAAATATCCAGAAACGCCCGACGTATTTACACCAGGGGC
>NW_022639648.1:426272-429281 GCF_010583005.1 Odontomachus brunneus
GAAATAGGTGAATATGGAATTAGTCATCGACGTGCAGGCTTTTCGGGATAACGACGATAACTTTACGGCTAAAGAAGTCGCCGTTGTCGCAGTTCATGCAGCATACACAGGGCATTGGATTTTACGACCGCAATATCCGTTTGGCACATTGAAGGAGAAGACAAGGCGGCAAAATTAGTGGCTCACAAAAAATTATCACGGGATCGAATGGTGTGACGGAGAAACCGATCCGGAATATTTGTTCCAGCACTTGCGCGAAATATCCAGAAACGCCCGACGTATTAATTCCAGAGGCAGAGAGAAAACGGATTATTTGCGTAATTTACTAGGGAGAGAGGTATATAATCTCGAGGAAATCTCTCCCTCCTTCAAATGTTTGCCATCGAGCGAGCGCGAAATAAGGTGCGTATACAGTAGCGCTCAAAAGTCTTTTGACAAATAGTGTTTTGTAAAGTATTTTATTAATAATAATAATAATATATGTATTAACCTTTATAATATAAACTTTGCACATAATATCACATGTTAACAACAAAATTAACTCTTATCAATTACTAAACAAATATAACATAAACAAAACTTTATTTTATCATGGTTCATAAGTGATTTGACATGTTAGTTTTTAACGACTATGTAGTAATATGTTAGTTTTTAACGACTATGTAGTAATATGTTTTTAAATAAAGTGACAAACATTTGTTAAACACATTGTTACGATATCAGTGAACACTTATATTTAGTTGCATATCCTTTTGCTGATAACATAGCTTCACATCTTCTAGGCATAGACTCGATAAGTTTTATTATACTATTTTCGGGAATTTTCGTCCACTCATTTTGCAAAGTGCAGAAAAAATCGTCCTGATTAGAGTAATTCTGTGTTCTAACACGTCTGTCTAATTCTTCCCATAAATGTTCAATCGGATTCAAATCAGGACTTTGACTAGGCCACTTCAAAATATTGATCTTTTTCTTTAAAAAATACTTTTCGATTAGTTTAGGTCGGTGTTTCGGGTCGTTATCCTGCTGGAATATCCATTTTCGTGGCATATGTTTCTTGGCATAAGATAACATTTGTTTTTCTAAGATATCCTGATAAATGAATCGATTCATTGTATCTTCTACACGGAATAAGGGACCGAGGCCCTTAGCGGAGAAACACCCCCAAACCATGACATGTCCCCCACCATGTTTTACAGTATGTACTTGATACGGTGGGTTATTTCTTTCATTTTTGGGGCGACGAACATATTTTATGCCATCAGAAGATACCAGGTTGAATTTACTTTCATCGCTCCATAACACTTTAGACCAATCTTTAACTGTCCAGTTACGATGCGTATTTGCAAACTCAATCCTAGCCTTTCTATTTCGCACACTGATGAAAGGTTTCTTGCTAGGACGGCGACCTAGTAAACCGTGGTCCTTAAGTCGACGTTTTACAGTTGAAACATGAATATTGATTCCATAATCTTGTTGTAATTCACGAGTAATGTACTGCGCACATTTGCGCGGATCAGCGACTGATATCATTTTGATAATTCTGTCGACTCTTACAGATGTTCTCCGAGGCCGTCCTTGACAAGGCTTATTATTTACATGATCTTGAACTTGTTGTCGATGATTCCAGACACTCACTAACTGCCGAGATATACCAAAACAACGGGCAACTTCTGATTGACAGCGTCCCTCTTTCAAAGCATGTATTACAGCCTCCTTAAAGTCAATAGAATATTCTTTTCGTTGCCTTTTGGCCATAACTAACTTATATTATCTAAAACAAGTATAATATTGACACGTATATGTTTAAGAGATAATTACTTGCAGTAAATAAATATGTAAAAAGACTTTTGATCTATCAATCACAAATATTATTTGTAAATAAAGTATTTCTTACTTAAATCTGAAGATGAATCCGAGTTATAACGAAAAGTACGTCCGTATTGTACAAAGGTCAACGAATAACTGAACCGATAATAGCACTGTTGGAAAATTAAATCAGGAAAACTGACTGTCAAAAGACTTTTGAGCGCTATTGTATCACAGCTATCATATGACAGTGTGGGGCTCTGATTTTCATTGCATCTTAAACAACGCAGCTAAATTAAAAGAGTGGTTAAACGCGCGAGAGCAGTACGGAGAGAAAAACGGAGAGCTGAAGAAGTGGGAGCAGGTTGTGAAGGAGGAGGAGGAGGAGGAGGGGGTGGACAGGCTCAGCAGCATCAGTGAAGTGAGGAGTCGTCCGACCATAGCGCAGATTTTTGCTATAATTTTAGCCCACCCCAAACAACAACAACAAAGTCTTCGTCGGAGGAAGCCGCAAAGAGAACCGTCGAAGGAGCGAAAACAACGGACGATAGAACGAACGACGAAATAACAGTGATCATACCCAAGGAAAATATTTTACATACGCCTCTATCCTGCCAAAATGAATTCGCTCGAAATTCTACAAGCGATTTAACAACTCGATGTTAGACACTCAGGGGTCTACCCAGCCGACCGGATACCGAAGGTGTGGACGAGGTCGACGGCGATAGTCGCTAATACCGACAGTCATGACCGTCCAGGACAGCATTGGGTCACCTTCTACGTCGATAAACACGGAACGGGGACATACTTCGACAGCTACGGGCTACCACCGATCGACTCCAGATTCCTTCTCCGACTTAGAAGAAATTCCATCATCTAGCGATGGAACACTACCCAGCTACAGGGATATTCAGCGCAAACTTGTGGACAATATTCTTGCGTTTTTCTTTATTATATGTGCCGCGGTTATAATCTTAATCAATTTATTAAACTTTTTTATACCGATCTCGAGCGAAACGATCAAATGATTGTAAAATTATTCGATAAAATATTCTCCAAATGTAAGTTTAAGTGCTCCATACTCCATACTTCTCAACATTACATTCAATACTGCACTTCCGAATATATACGAAATAAGTACAAATGTATTCACGATTATATATATATATATATATATATATATATATATATATATATATA